>NC_069508.1:52380396-52387896 GCF_027579735.1 Bombina bombina
CTGAAAATCACTCTATGTTCAGGGATGTGCTGCAAATGAATTTGTTTTAGAACAGCAAAAAATGGTTGTTAAGCTGTAATAGCATGGTGCTAAAAAAGTGACAGAGTTTAGCAGCTATAGATAAATCTGTAAAATTCAACAATGGCAGCCGGTAATAAGTTTTAGATTATCCCGTGATTAACATAAATGTGTAGTCCACAAAAATGAAGTATAAGGATACCATGTAATTTCTAATACAGTACCGGTAGTAGGTAAAAGAAATGAGGAATAGATAAATGTGGATGCCGATTCTAGCAAAGAAATGAGGAATAGATAAATGTGGATGCCGATTCTAGCATATATATATATATATACATACACACACACATATATATATATATATATATATATATATATATATATTGATTCTCAATGTTAATTGATTTAACTCATACCTGTCCAGGTATTTTCTTACAAAGCTCATAGGGGATGAAATAGAGGAGACATGGCTAATATTTTCATTAGATGTGGTAAATCTGTATACCTCTATCCCCCATGAGGCAGGTCTAATGACCATAAAAAGTTTTTTGAGTGACAGTGGATCATATCATCTATCCCAGATTAATTTTTTTGGATGACATGTTGAGACTTATTCTGTACTGTAACTATTTCCTTTTTCAAGATACTTATTACATGCAAAAATGGGGAACAGCTATGGGCTCCAATGTAGTCCCCTCATATGCCAATTTGTTCATGAGTGGCTTTGAGAACAAATTTGTCTATAGTAATTAGCCATTCATCAGCTGTTGTAAGCTGTGGCTAAGGTATATTGATGATATTTTTGGCATATGGGGGGGCTCATTGGAGTCCCTGTTACAGTTTGTTGAAGACATTAATGCCTCAATGGTAGGCATGAAATTTACACTTACTTACTCTACCCAACAGATTAATTTTTTGGATACAACTGTATACAAATATGGTAACACACTAAGCACAGATCTGTATGTAAAGCCAACAGACAGAAATACTTTGTTACAGTATGAAAGTTTCCACCCTGAAACTGTCTTTAAATCCATACCAAGGAGCCAGTTACTCTGTACTAAAAGATTAGTCAGGGATCAGGAGATATTGCCAGAAAGATTAAAATCTATGGGCAATAAATTTGTTCGAAGAGGCTATCCAAGGGAAATTATCAATAAGAGTATTCAGGAATTAGATAAAAAAACAAGATAAAAAACAAAGTACAACAGAGAAAAGTGCAGACAGATTAGTGCTTTCAATGGAATATAGTGATAAGAGTAATGATGTCTTTAAAATAGTGAGGAAATATTGGCATTTGCTGTCAAAATACAACCCAGAGGTTGAATCTTAAGTTACCACCTATGCCATCATATAGAAGGGTAAAAAATCTTAGGGACAACATTGTCAAAGCTGATGTGGGTACAATTAAATCCTCTGGCATTAACTATCTGACTACACCAAATAAAGGCTGTTATCCCTGTCTCCATTGCGCCCAATGTAATTCTGTTATAAAAGGAAGGTTTTTAGCACAAAATGATAAAAGGCAACAATATACAATCAATGGGCTATATACATGTCAAACCAATAATGCAATTTATTTACTTAAATGCCCATGTGGCCTTTGTTACATTGGCGAGACCACCCAGGCCGCCAGGGATAGGTTTGTCAACACAAAGCCTCTATTAAATCAAAGAACCTATCACTTCCAGTATCTGCACATTTTACTCATATGGGCCACACAGTTAGCCAACTTCACTTCCAAGTAATTGATCATATCCCTAACCATAGAAGAGGGGGCAACAGGGAACTAAAATTAAAACAAAAAGAAGTATGGTGGATTAAATGTTTAAATACATTACACCCTTATGGTCTGAATAGAGATTATGATTTGTATTTGTTTTTATGATTTTTTTAAGATGGTATATATTCTGGCACCACTAGAGGTCACTATGGTAATGAATTTTGGAAACCTGGACAGGTATGAGTTAAATCAATTAACATTGAGAATCAAAACCTGATTGGTCCAGATACCCTTTTTAATGTCTGTTCATTTGTTTTTAAACTATGCATGATTAAGGACCATGTAGGTCCGAAACATCGCTTTTATGGTTGTTATACCCAAATAAAGAACATTTTTCACCTGTAAAGAAGAATTTTGTACTGTAGTGCTGTTACCTTTTTTCTTACATGGACTGTATACATTGGAGTTTGGCTGATACTCCTTGGTGACGAGCACAAAGACTGAAAACTAAGTACAAAAAAAAGTACAAAAAAAAAACTAAGTACAATTTATAGTGCTGGACTCCAACTATATATATATATATATATATATATATATATATATATATATATATATATATATATATATATATATATATATATATATATATATATATATATATATATATGCATACATACATATACACATACCGTAAAGCAGATTTCTTGTGTGAATCTGAGATAGGTAATTTTTCAGAAATTTTTTTCTCATGAATGCACAGATTTCTTTTTGTAAATATATTGTACCAACACATTCAACTTTTCTCTCTCTTTCTCATATATATATATATATATATATATATATATATATATATATATATATATATATATATATATATATATATATATAAAAAAATAAAAAAACTTAACATACACTTTGTATACCTTACAATTTGTAATCAACACATAACTCCACTCCCCCCGAGGTTATTTGAACTAATAAGCTATTACACTACTGCATAGCATGCATTTTCTATGCTAAATAGTATTGACCTGGTTTTCTTCCTTAGTATGGTTAAGAACTGAAACAAGTAATCTATACCAGTTATGGCTATATACCGGTATGTTACATTGCTAAAATATTATCATCATCATCTTATGGCCACATTTAATTCCCACTGTCATCTCATAATAACCTTGGTCATGTCATTCTGTCTTCCTGATGCAAGGGCAAAACAATAAATTCTATTTTAAGAAGAGTCTCATGCCTGTACTGAATTTTAAGTATCAGAATGCAAATGAGGTCAACACTATGACACTATAAAATTAAACACCAACATGATCTTTGCATGATGAAATTAACTAGCAAACATTATTAAAACAGTATACCCATCAGCAGCACTGGCTTTTAGTATGAAAAATAACATAAGAAATGTTTGTGTATGTATATATACATATATATATATACATATATATATATATATATATATATGTATATATATATATACACATACATACATATACACAAACACATACACACACATATAAATGTTACTATTAAGAATGAATAAATACCCATTGTGATTGAAGACCCCGAGAGTGTACCTCTTTGTTTTTCAACTTGTGTGTATCAGTGTTAATTTTGACGGAAAATTTCGATTTAGTCTTAGTTTTAGTCTTTTGACTAAAATGCCATTTTAGTTTTAGTTGTATTTTAGTCATCTGAATTGTTTTAGTTTTAGTCTAGTTTTAGTCGACTAAATCTCCAGTAGATTTTTGTCAATTAAATCTCCAGTAGATTTTAGTTGTGTAAAATCTAAGGGGTTTAGTTAAAGTGTAATGCATTATTTAAGCATTTCTCTATAATTTGCAAACTGATTATATACCCCAGGAGTAAACATAACACCTGTTATATTAAATAAAACCAAGTTTCATAAACAAACAGAAGTGCAACTTTAAAATATAAAAAAACAAACTGTAAACTGTATTGGCTGTATTGCACATATTACCCAATACAAAAACGTTAACAGTTCTCTGTTAATAATTAAAACAAGTATCAAGTAACTCAACACAACAAAAAGTTTGTGCAGCTAGCACAGGCACAGCATAACTTAAACCCATACTGGTGGTTTATGCTTATTTCTATAGGAAGAATCAATTAATTGTTCACAGATTCGAAAAAATTTCGGCAACGATATTAGCACTGCTCTAGAACTTCCAAACTCATTATATACTCCTGGAGTAAAGGTTTATTAACCTATTTTTATTTATGTTATTAAGGTTTGAACATGCAATACAGATTTAACTGTTGTGGTATATAACATCTCTTTATCTTAAAATTTAATAAAATTAAGTTTCGTAAATTTGACAAAAGAGCAGTAATTAGATATGTATTGATTATAACGCCTTGCATGAAATGTTTTTGTCAGCAAATTTTGATTTAGTTTTAGTCATAGTATTTGACTAAAATGTCATTTTGATTTAGTTTTAGTCATAGTCTTTTGACTAAAATGCCATTTTAGTCGTATTTTAGTCATCAGAATTTCTTTAGTTTTATCATCATTTTAGTCTAGTTTTAGTCGACGAAATTAACACTGGTGTGTATGTATGTATATATAATATAGTTTCAAAGTTGGTAGAAGCACTCACGGAAACTGTTGCAAAATTAGCCCAGGGTGCATCCAGAAAGGAAAGCACTCACCGGGTCTTGACAATCTCAAACTTTTATTCTCCTCAAATGTGTATATGCATACATATACACAAGAAAACTTTTTTTGGTTAAAGCCAGAGAGTGCAATTTCTTATATATACATAATTTATGTAAGAACTTACCTGATAAATTCATTTCTTTCATATTAGCAAGAGTCCATGAGCTAGTGACGTATGGGATATACATTCCTACCAGGAGGGGCAAAGTTTCCCAAACCTTAAAATGCCTATAAATACACCCCTCACCACACCCACAACTCAGTTTAATGAATAGCCAAGAAGTGGGGTGATAAAAAAGGAGCAAAAGCATCAAAAATAAGGAATTGGAATAATTGTGCTTTATACAAAAAAATCATAACCACCACAAAAAGGGTGGGCCTCATGGACTCTTGCTAATATGAAAGAAATGAATTTATCAGGTAAGTTCTTACATAAATTATGTTTTCTTTCATGTAATTAGCAAGAGTCCATGAGCTAGTGACGTATGGGATAGCAGATACTCAAGATGTGGAACTTCCACGCAAGAGTCACTAGAGAGGGAGGGATAAAATAAAGACAGCCAATTCCGCTGAAAAAAATAATCCACAACCCAAATCAAAAAGTTTTAATCTTATAAAGAAAAAAACTGAAATTATAAGCAGAAGAATCAAACTGAAACAGCTGCCTGATGTACGTTTCTACCAAAAACTGCTTCAGAAGAAGAGAAAACATCAAAATGGTAGAATTTAGTAAAAGTATGCAAAGAAGACCAAGTTGCTGCTTTGCAAATCTGATCAACAGAAGCTTCATTCCTAAAAGCCCAAGAAGTAGAAACTGACCTAGTAGAATGAGCCGTAATCCTTTGAGGCGGGGATTTACCCGACTCTACATAAGCATGATGAATCAAAGACTTTAACCAAGACGCCAAAGAAATGGCAGAAGCCTTCTGACCTTTCCTAGAACCAGAAAAGATAACAAATAGACTAGAAGTCTTTCTGAAATCTTTAGTAGCTTCAACATAATATTTCAAAGCTCTTACTACATCCAAAGAATTTAAAGATCTCTCCAGAGAATTCTTAGGATTAGGACACTATGAAGGGACAACAATTTCTCTACTAATGTTGTTAGAATTCACAACTTTAGGTAAAAATGTAAATGAAGTCTGCAACACCGCCTTATCATGATGAAAAATCAGAAAAGGAGATTCACTAGAAAGAGCAGATAATTCAGAAACTCTTCTAGCAGAAGAGATGGCCAAAAGGAGCAACACTTTCCAGGAAAGTAATTTAATTTCCAGAGAATGCATAGGTTCAAACGGAGGAGCCTGTAAAGCCCTCAGAACCAAATTGAGACTCCAAGGAGGAGAAATTGACTTAATGACAGGCTTGATTCGAACCAAAGCCTGTACAAAACAATGAATATCAGGATGATTAGCAATCTTTCTGTGAAAAAGAACCAAGAGAGCAGAGATTTGACCTTTCAAGGAACTTGCAGACAAACCCTTATAAAAACCATCTTGAAGAAATTGTAAAATTCTAGGAATTCTAAAAGAATGCCAAGAAAATTTATGTGAAGAACACCAAGAAATGTAAGTCTTCCAGACTCGGTAATAGATCTTCCTAGACACAGATTTACGAGCCTGTAACATAGTATTAATCACTGAATATGAGAAACCTCTATGACTAAGTATTAAGCGTTCAATCTCCATACCTTAAAATTTAATGATTTGAGATCCTGATGGAAAAATGGGCCTTGAGATAGAAGGTCTGGCCTTAACGGAAGTGTCCAAGGTTGGCAACTCGCCATCTGAATGAAATCTGCAAACTAAAACCTGTGCGGCCATGCCGGGGCCACCAGCAGTACAAACGAATGCTCCATTAGGATTTTGGAAATCACTCTTGGAAGAAGAACTAGAGGCGGAAAGATAAAAGCAGGTTGATAATTCCAAGGAAGTGACAACGCGTCCACCGCTTCCGCCTGAGGATCCCTGGATCTGGACAGATACCTGGGAAGTTTCTTGTTTAGATGAGAGGCCATAAAATCTATTTCTGGAAGCCCCCAGATTTGAACAATCTGAAGAAAAACCTCTGGGTGAAGAGACCATTCGCCCGGATGTAATATCTGGCGACTGAGATAATCCACTTCCCAATTGTCTATACCTGGGAAGTGAACCGCAGAAATTAGACAGGAGCTGGATTCCGCCCATACAAGTATCCGAGATACTTCTTTCATAGCCTGAGGACTGTGAGTCCCCCCTTGATGATTGACATATGCCACTGTTGTGACATTGTCTGTCTGAAAACAAATAAACGATTCTCTCTTCAGAAGAGGCCAGAACTGAAGAGCTCTGAAAATCGCACAGAGTTCCAAAATAATGATTGGTAATCTCGCCTCCAGAGATTCCCAAACCCCCTGCACTGTCAGAGATCCCCATACAGCTCCCCAACCTGAAAGACTTGCATCTGTTGAGATCACAGTCCAGGTTGGACGAACAAAAGAGGCCCCTTGAACTAAATGATGGTGATCCAACCACCAAGTCAGAGAAGAACGAACATTGGGATTTAAGGTTATTAATTGTGATATCTTTGTATAATCCCTGCACCATGTGTTCAGCATACAAAGCTGGAGAGGTCTCATGTGAAAAACGAGCAAAAGGGATTGCGTCCGATGCAGCAGTCATGAGACCTAAAATTTCCATGCACAAAGCTACCGAAGGGAAAGATTGAGACTGAAGGTTTCGACAAGCTGAAACCAATTTCAGACGTCTCTTTTCTGTAAGAGACATAGTCATGGACACTGAATCTATTTGGAAACCTAAAACGGTTACCCTTGTCTGAGGAATCAAGGAACTCTTTGGTAAATTGATCCTCCAACCATGTCTATGAAGAAACAACACAAGTTGATTTGTGTGAGATTCTGCAGAATGTAAAGACTGAGCAAGTACCAAGATATCATCCAAATAGGGAAATACCGCAATACCCTGCTCCCTGAATACAGAGAGAAGGGCACCGAGGACCTTCGAAAAGATCCTTGGAGCTGTAGCTAGGCCAAAAGGAAGAGCAACAAACTGGTAATGCTTGTCTAGAAAAGAGA
>NC_069508.1:52392896-52407896 GCF_027579735.1 Bombina bombina
TTGCATGTCAACACGTTTTTTGATTGATGACATCATTGGAAACCCATCTTGATACTAATATGGTGCTACAGCTGTGCTACAGCACTAATCAATAAATATAGAAAGATCATAATATTTACTCAAGAAACAAGACCATTATTTTGTATCTTATATTATCAAAGAGCTAGTAAGAGCTTAATGTCTTAAAATGGTTGATGCATCACCAAAAAAAAATATTATTTTTTGGTAACAGATAATGTTAATCTTCCACTAGCTTCTAAACAATGGACATGTATTAGCAAAATTGCATATAGTAAAAACTTACAAATAGTATTTGACTGTGAGCAGAAAAACAGAGCATATGTAATGCACCTATATTTTTAAACATTATGGGACAGATTACAAGTGAAGCGCTAATGAACGCTCCCACCTGAGCGTTAACTGTGCTAGAAGTAAGCGTTTTGCGCTTATCGGGTTACTCTCGTACTATGAGCTTAAAGTACACTGGTTTTGCTTGCACGCTAACCGACAAGCACAAAAAGACAAAGTTAGAATATCACGTGCACGTTCATGTATTGCCCCATAGTAGTCAATGAAGAAAAAAAATAGTGTAAATATATATGTATATCAGCATATACTGTAAATATATAAATAAATAACATAAATAACAAATATATATTTATATCAGCATAAACATATATATTTATATTTGCTGCCCGTTGCTCTGCGACTTACCCACTTTGCTGCGCAAGTTTCTGATGCCGTCTCTGACGCCATCAGAACGAGGCTCCCGTTGGAACCTATGGAAGGGCGCTCTTATGAGCACAATGGTTCCTAGCAATGTGAACGGAAGCTTGGGTCGCATTGCTGTTAACTTTTAATATCAGTGATTTTTCGGTAGTATAACACTGAAAATTGTGCTTTTTTCCACAACCTCCAGATATCCTAAATCAGAGGTCATTTACCTCTGTCCCTAATTGGTCACAGCAGAGGAAATACAATAGAAAATACCCAACAGGCTTTTCAAGGGTCAAGACATTAATGTGATGGCAAAGTTTTCAATTTGTATAATCAGATCTGGAATGGAAATGATATCTTAGATGGACTTTAATTCATCAGTTGTAATGGAGATACACTTTAACTTACTTTTTAATACAGTGATTAAATTTTAATACTCTGCCCTCTGGCCGCCCACTTCAAAAGTATTTTTTTTTTTTGCGATATAACAGTTTTGACTGTTCTCCAATCGGGGCTCTAGCCATATGACACACAATTCTTTTATTTTATTTTTAGCTAGTGCGCCAACTTGAGAACAGATCAAGCCATTAGATCACAAAAAAAATTACGTTTGAAGTGGGTGGCTGGAGCACAGGGTATTAGAATTTATTAGCTATATTAAACATTATATTATAGTGTGTCTTCATTAGAATTGATTAATTAAAGTCCATCTAAAATATTGTTTTTATTCCGGATCGGATTATACAAATTGGAAACTCTATCATCACTTTGAAGGGACACTAAACTCAATTTTTTTCTTTAGAATTCAGATGCGATTTTAATTTTAAGCAATTTTCCACTCTACTCCTATTATCAATTTTTTTCGTTCTCTTTTTATATTTATTTAAAAAGCAGGAATATAAAGTTTAGGAGCCAGTCCATTTTTGGTTTACAACCTGGGTTATGCTTACTTATTGGTTTGCTAAATGTAGCCACCAATAAGCAAGCGTTATCCAGGGTGCTGAACCTAAAATGGGCTGGCTCCTAAGCTTTATATTCCTGCTTTTTAAATAAAGATTGAAAGAGAACAAAGAAAAAATGATAAGAGTAAATTAGAAAGTTACTTAAAATTGCATGCTCTATCTGAATCATGAAAGAAAAAAAATAAGCTTAGTATCCCTTTAAGCTGCAAAACAATCTATATTTTGCTAAAAAGTGAATTGAAGTTACATATTACCTATATTTTCTATCATGTATTTGAAAATGTATCAAGGTAGCAGGTGGACAAGTTCTAAAGTAGCTAATTTGTCCCTCTGCAACAGCTGCTTGCGACGCAGCATTGTACGGCCAAATTAATTATTGCACAAAAGTCCCTCCCCCCCGCCTGTCAATCACCTAGGAGATTTCTGCCACCTCAGAGGAACTACTTCTTAAATTTATGACTGAAAGCTCACTCATGGGACCCTGCACTGCAAAGTCTAAGAAGCTAATGAAAGCAAACTTGATACATTTACTATATAGTAGAGCTAGTGCTACTAACTTAACCTTCTGAAAATTATTATCAGAGACAGAATAGTGGTCACCAGTTGAATCTTTCATATTACATTAGTTTTAAGAATAATCATGAGAAGTCACATTTAAATAAGAGATTAGGATGATTTTATATATGCACACTCTCATTCCCTAAGCAAACTGTGTCAGGCTTGGTAAATCCAGAGCAGTCCAGGGAAACACTCCTTGGAAACCCTTGATTCATGACCATTAAAAAAACTGATGTAAACAAGGTTGTGCAATCGCTCTGTATCAAGGGGAATGGCCAAAATAATTGCATCATATGTATACAAGATACACTCCAACCTATCATAGAAAACATACAATTTGCTGAGGTAAATTGCAGGAAAAAACAGACAAAATAAATATTGATTGTAAAATACATTTTTGTATTACTATGCAGAATTAAACATTCCATAAGAGAAAGTCATCTTTTATTTAAAGGGACAGTCTAGTCAAAACTAAACTTTCATGATTCAGATAGGGCATGTCATTTTAAACAATATTTCAATTTACTTTTATCATCAATTTTGCTCATTTTTTTTGGTATTCCTAGTTGAAAGCTAAACCTAGGTTGGGTCATATGCTAATGTCTAAGCCCTTGAAGGCCACCTCTTTTCTGAATGCATATGAAAGTTGATCACAACTAGAGGGTGTTATTTCATGTGTGCCATATAGATAACATTGTGTTCATGCCTGGGGAGTTACTTATGAGAGGGCACTGAAATAAGGGGGCTGACTGCACAGGCTTAGATACGAGGTAATCACAGAGGTTAAAAGTCTATTAATATAACCATGTTGGTCAATGTATTGCTCCCTTCTCTCTGAAAGCTTTTTTACACAGTGTAATTAAACATCTTCCATCGAAAATTTTAATATTATTTTCTATTAAAAATGTAATAATAGCATGGCAGAAATTGTGTAAAATCATGGAAGTAGATCCACATTTTTCCAAATTTCTTCCAATAAGAGGTAATCCAGAATTTATGCCAGGAATACAATAAGGCATTTAAAAACTGGGAGGAAAACGGGCTGGTATTGGTGTCCCAGGCTATGTTGGATAGCCAGCAAATATCCTTTAAATACTTTTTTTCAACAATTCAATCTGGCCAGGAACAATATGTACGCTTATTTTTAACTTCGGCATTTCTTGTATAAATGTTGGGGATTGGGAATCCAAATGGGATGAGATTAATATATGCATAGATAAATTCAGAAGTCGCATCACCTCAATCTCTCGCATATATGATATAATGCTCGCTAAACAAGGTACCTTAATTGTGGAGAAAATTTGTAATAGCTGGACAGGTATCTTCCCTTCTGTGGACCCAGATCTGTTCAGTCAGAGTTTTCATACAGTAAATAAATGCGTGATTGAGAGGTCTTTAAAAGAGTCTCATCTCAAACTCATTAAGAAATATTACGTGACGCCGGCTAGAATGGCTCAATTCTATCCTACACAAGCTTTTGTTTGTCCCCGTTGTTCCCTTGTCAATGCTAATTTAATGCATATATTGTGGACTTGTCCCAAAATAAGGCAATTTTGGTCTAAAATACAATATTGGGCTAACCTATTATTTAATTTATCTGTTCAACTTTCTCCTGAGGTGGTATTCTTTCTCGGATTACATAATCAGATAAAAAATATTTTTTCTCACTCATACACAACCATTATACTTATAGCTAGGTTTCTTATATTTAAAAATTGGTGGATGCACAAGGCGCCACCCTTTACCCTTTTTCTCAAATAAATTCAGGCCCAAGTTATCTTTGAAGCATTTCATACGCAATTTACGTCAGAAAAACGTATTGGTAAATTTATTCATAGCTGGCTCCCAATTATTAAGTCTTACTCTTTGGAAGTCCAAAAAAATATTCTAACGCCGTTTCTAAGCTCTCAGAGTTTTGCAGATTTAGTTGTATGTGGGCTCTTTCCACCGTTATGGGTATCCAATTTTAGGGAATCGGACGAAGTGGAGGAAAGGGTTTCAAGTTGAGGTGGGGGAGAGAGGGAGACAGGAGGCGTACAGTGTGCTCCCCCTTGTGTTTTTTTTTTTTTTAGTACATATTCTTTGTCTGGTAAGAATAAACCACGTTAAAGCTTAGAATTATGATTATGATTTGGTTCAGTTGATTATGCCAGTTATTGTCTTTCAACTAAACACAGTGTAACGTGCTTTTCGCAGTTATATTTATGTCAGAATTATTGCTGGTAAGACTTTGTAATATGAGGTAATTCTTTGTTAGTATATTGCCCCTTGTTTAGATGTTCATATTAAGCATGTTAAATTTAAGGGAAAGGGGGAAAAAAGGAATAAAAGGAGAAACATGATTTTGTACAGGATATCAAGTTTATTCGAGATGGCACATGTCGATAAATTTTGTCTTAGTTACTATGTTAATGGTAATAACCAAGGTATTTGTTTTAATTTTTATTTTTTTATTTTCTGATATTGTCTAATATATCTTATTTTTTTAGTGTTATAAAAATTAATAAAAAGATATTTAAAAAAAAAATATATATATATATATAACCATGTTGGTTATGCAAAACTGGGGAATGGGTAATAAAGGGATTATCTATATTTGTAAACAAAACATATTCTGGAGTAGACTGTCCCTTTAATGACCCTTTAAAGCTTCACAATCCTCCTGCCGGATCTAATATCTATATCAGAGATTACAATTCACACAAATGTAAAACAAATATTAATGCAATATTTGGCTTTTAAAAAGAATAAATAAAAAAGGTGTTTGCTTTTTTATTTTGCTCCTTTAACATTTTCCTCCAGTTTCCTTACGTGTGAAAGAAAGCAATTGAACAATAAAGATTTCCTTTCAACAGCTTTAGAATCCCCTGTGCAAAGCATTACACTTCTTAAAAAGTACTGAGCTGTACCTTGATTTATAACTCCATTTCATTTTGTTTTCCCTTAGAAGGTATGAACAAGGTATTTAGGGTTTTCTGATTGTGATACTGACAATGTTAAAAACGGCTAAGCTTCTCAAATATTAGCAAAAAAATATGACTCCCAAGCTAACCTATTTACATACAGATATTTCTGGGTAAGAGCTTTTAAGATTCTTCAAATGTATTTGATCTTTTTCTCTCTTTTTTTTTTTAACAGTTCTTCATCATGCGATAATAGCGTAATTCCTACAAGAGTCTGCTGTAAGATATTCCTTTTCCAGGTGCAGCATTTGTATCCTGTACACATATATTTAAGAAGCATTGAAGCCTCTCATATAATGTGACAGATCCAATCACAGTCTCTCTAATGTACTTTAAACAGAAAGTGGTAAAGAGTTTTTTTTTTTTAATGTAAAAAAAAACTTAAATGCTTAAGGGGCCTGCGATGAATTGCTTTGAAGGTTACCTTAGCAACAAAGTGGTTAATGAGATGCAATTAAAAAAACTCGTAGATTTAAAGGACTCGTTCAGAACACAAAACCAATATTTATTGAAAGACAGCCCAGCTCTTTAAAGCTGACCAAATGTCATCAATTGTTCTTTATTAAAAAAAAAAAAAAAAAAAAAGAATTAGAACGATTAAGTTACAGCATAGATATAAAGCAGACATTGGTGTCAAAATGTGCTATGAAATGTTCTGGTGAAATATAGAAAGTATTAGTCCTTAGACGGCATTAGGACATTCCATCCTAAAAGTACTGCACTTTAGCACCGTTATGACGGCACGAAAGGTCCTACCTTTTTGGTGTCCACCCTCCTACATTTACTCAATAGAAAATCTGAATGGGGTATGCCTAGCATCATAGGCAGTCCCCCATGATCTGATATTGGCATTTAAATCAGGTGATCACATCAATGATCGCGTGATTTCCTTTTTCAAGCAAGTGTTTACATCAAAACTTGGTTCTGATCTTCAATACTTGCATGAAGAGGTTAAACAACTAAAATACAACAAAACAAACAAAAACATGCCAAGGAACCATAAATTGCATAAAATAAGTTAAAGGGAAATGATACTCAAATGTTGAATCGCTTGAAAGTGGTCAGTAAAATAAATTCCTTGGGAGCCAAATCTCAATGTAAAGTGTCCTTAAGCATCCAATCAGAGTTTATGTCCCAGAAGCAGTCAGGGAGAGTGTCTATGTGCAGTACAGTCACTTTAGTTCTCTTTTAGGTTTAAAGGGACAGTCTAGGCCAAAATAAACTTTCATGATTCAGACAGAGCATGTAATTTTAAACACTTTTCCAATTTACTTTTATCACCAATTTTGCTTTGTTCTCTTGGTATTCTTAGTTGAAAGCTTAACCTAAGAGGTTCATATGCTAATTTCTTAGACCTTGAAGCCCACCTCTTTCAGATTGCATTTTAACAGTTTTTCACCACTAGAGGGTGTTAGTTCACGTATTTCATATAGATAACACTGTGCTCGTGCACGAGAAGTTAACTGGGAGCAGGCACTGATTGGCTAGACTGCAAGTCTGTCAAAAGAACTGAAAAAAGGGGCAGTTTGCAGAGGCTTAGATACAAGATAATCACAGAGGTTAAAAGTATATTATTATAACTGTGTTAGTTATGCAAAACTGGGAAATGGGTAATAAAGGGATTATCTATCTTTTAAAACAATAAAAATTCTGGTGTAGACTGTCCCTTTAAGGAACACACACAGATGACGGTAGCTGACTGTTGCCTGTGTTATCCTTTTTTTCTTTTTGAAATATATAATTCATACACCTGGCACCCCCAGATAGAGTTTTTTTTACTGCACAAACAATATACTCTATACATGCAGTATTGTCTGGGCAATGTTAATTCTATTTGAAAATATATAATAAGGTTTTCTAAATGCATGAGAACTCCTATTTTTTTTTTTGGTAGCTAAAAGATAACTGTTCACAGAGCACTTACTTTTACTTTTTACATAAAGATGTTTAGGTGATATTTTCCCGTCAGCTTTCTTACAGTTGTGCTGCATGACTTTCAAGTAATTTAGCATATGAGTGTCTTGTCCCTGAATTAGAACATTTTCTTTTTGCTCTATTACATGTCCATATCTGTAAAGGGGCTTAACACAGAAATACACAACTCCTGGGTTGCCATTTCCCGTGCTGCCTAGGTTACAGGGGCCAGCAAGGTTGCCTGGGTGATGGTAGGTCTTTTCCAGAGCTGAAAACAACCACCAGTCACATTGTTCATGTGATGATTTGTAGCAAATTGCTGCTCTAGAGATGAATGTAGCCCCCTTTGTGGTGGTTGAACACATAGGCATAGGTGAGCATGAGTTAGATAAGAAAATGTTCTAATGCATTAGAGAATTTTCTGATTGAAACTTTTTTTTTTCTTTCTATAAAAAGGAATCTAGATATTTTGTAGAACTCACAGGCTTCATGCAAAAAAAAAAGCAAAGGCTGATGGTTATACTACTTGGCTATGCCAGCCAATCAGCATTTTTGCTCAGTACCATTTACAAAGAAAAGACACATATAGACTATGATTTCCATCTAAAATATTCATCTTCTCCACTTAAAACACTAGATTAATCTGCCCACATTAGGAAAGAATATCAAAATAAAACAGAAATCTATGGTAATAAATGATAAATAAGTAAATAACAAATGTCTACAAGGAGACTTTCATTTCTAAACCATGAAAGCCTACAAGCCAATATGTATTGTATTTGTCTAAAAATTATGAATTAACAACATTTCAACTCCTTAACACTGATGTCATGGGTTGTTAGTGCACCTCTGAGCCTTTTTACAGTGATTATATACTTGAAATGGAGCGCTTTTTAGTGTACAGTCCAAGTATAGCAATTTTTAGAGTTAACCTATTCAAATGGGGCATTAATAAAATCAGGACAACATAATGAATCTTATCTGCCTGTATTTTTCTAAGCTACAATAGCTTTGTAGAAATGGTTATAAAGAAAAAATGGCAAAAAAAAATATTTCCCTCATTTTCACTTTTAATTTCCTATTTATTGTTATTTTATATATGAGAAAAAATGACAAAATTGTCTTTGTCCTTTAAGCACTGAAACTGTGAAAATCCTTGGTCCTTAAGGGGTTAAAAAAATTGAGTGAATTCATGCAAAACAAAATGTGTAGTTGATTTGTTCATGTGGTTAAAACCGTTACAATGAAGGTGGGAAAGGCTTCAAAAGTTCATATTGACACAGTTCAATAATGATTTGGCACTGTCCTTATCAGCTGATTGATTACAGTGTTCGATAAGAACTGTGTGAGCTTCACTTTTATTCTTGGACTATCTTGACCCCCCAAAAAATGATATTTTTTACATGCTGCTGCTGGCTTGTAACAAACAGTATCACTAGTTACTACTTTAACTTTATTTAATAAGCTACTCTCCAGCTGCTCCTCTGCTGCAGTGAAGATGTTTCCCCTTAGAAAATTGCAGAAAAATGGCTTTTCATTAATAAAGTATTTACTAATGAGTCTGACCCCTTATCAAATATTGGATGGAACAAGAGAAAATTGATCTTGTCACAAATAATTTGTCCAAAGTTATTTTGTTCTGTCTGTACACATGTCTAGAACATATTATTAAAATTCACCTTTGAAATATCAAATTTGCTTTCTACCATAGATCTTCCCCACCAGCCTGTAGTCTGCATTATTTGCAATTCTCTTGAACTTTATACAAGGACATTTTCTAAAGACTCCCTAGTTATAACTAATCTGCCCTTTACACTGATTTACAATCAAAACTTGAATACGTATAATTTACTCGCTATAATATGTGCCCATGAATTTCTTTGAACTAGATCTTGATGTAAGCAGCCTCCACAAAATGTGTAAGAATCATAATAACATCTGTTCAATCTTAACAACTAAAGAACACCTTAAACACACAAAAAAAAAATCTTTCATGATTCAGATAGAGAATACAATTTTAAACAACTTTCTTGATTACTTCTATTATCTAATTTGTTTCATTCGTTTGGTTTCATTTGTTGAAGGAGCAGCAATGCACTACTGGTTTCTAACTGAAAACATGAATGAGCCAATAATAATCGTTAGATATCGGCAGCTACCAATCAGCAGCTAGAACCTACGTTATTTTCTGCTCCTGAGCTTACCTAGATAAACTTTTCAGCAAAGGATAACAAGAGAAGGAAGCAAATTAAATAAGAGAAGTAAAATGGAAAGTTGCTTAAAATTGTATTCTCTATCTGAATCATGAAATAAAATGTTTAGGTTTCGTGTCCCTTTAATTACTAAACAGAACACTAAGCCATGTATAAAACTTGTATGATCAGTTGATAAAATAAAGAAAACCCAACTAGAACACCAGAAATCTGATCTGTTATAACGATACAATAAATACAATCAGGATTTGGATGAATGCAAATTCATACGAATTGTGAAGATTCGTTGAGTTGTTTGATATACGAACAGCCAAATACATTCATTGTTGGACGAAACAGACTAAAAACTACTATTCATTAGCCCATTGTCCCCTGTCCAATCCCGCCATAGTATTATTAATGACTGATGTTAGGGACAGCCAATCAGACACTAAATACTGGATTTTAATCATTCAGAAGTTAAATATTCTTTTAACATTGAAAACAGTTTCTTTTAATTGCGTAATCCTGTAACATAAGATTTTTGTTAAAGGGATAGTTAAAACCCAATTATTCATTACTAAACAAGCATCTTGCAACGGGTTCCACATCTATGAGCTTGTAAGAAGTACATGAAACTTAAATAATCATCATTTTATTAGTAGCCGAAAATGGCCACCAATATCCACCCACGGCTTTCTTCTTGTCCAGTTGCTGTTTTCTTGAATGGCAGTGCATGTTTAATATTTTCCAGCTAGTTATTTCAAATAGCACATGGACATGCACATTTTTACAAGTCAATCATGATTGGAGAAACTTAATATACCAAAATATACACGTAATAGGTGAGCGAAGTTTGGCGACCATTTTCAGCTCCTAACAAATGATGAATATTTAAATATTTCATGTACTTATTACAAGCTTACAGGGAGTGCAGAATTATTAGGCAAATGAGTATTTTGACCACATCATCCTCTTTATGCATGTTGTCTTACTCCAAGCTGTATAGGCTCGAAAGCCTACTACCAATTAAGCATATTAGGTGATGTGCATCTCTGTAATGAGAAGGGGCGTGGTCTAATGACATCAACACCCTATATCAGGTGTGCATAATTATTAGGCAACTTCCTTTCCTTTGGCAAAATGGGTCAAAAGAAGGACTTGACAGGCTCAGAAAAGTCAAAAATAGTGAGATATCTTGCAGAGGGATGCAGCACTCTTAAAATTGCAAAGCTTCTGAAGCGTGATCATCGAACAATCAAGCGTTTCATTCAAAATAGTCAACAGGGTCGCAAGAAGCGTGTGGAAAAACCAAGGCGCAAAATAACTGCCCATGAACTGAGAAAAGTCAAGCGTGCAGCTGCCAAGATGCCACTTGCCACCAGTTTGGCCATATTTCAGAGCTGCAACATCACTGGAGTGCCCAAAAGCACAATGTGTGCAATACTCAGAGACATGGCCAAGGTAAGAAAGGCTGAAAGACGACCACCACTGAACAAGACACACAAGCTGAAACGTCAAGACTGGGCCAAGAAATATCTCAAGACTGATTTTTCTAAGGTTTTATGGACTGATGAAATGAGAGTGAGTCTTGATGGGCCAGATGGATGGGCCCGTGGCTGGATTGGTAAAGGGCAGAGAGCTCCAGTCCGACTCAGACGCCAGCAAGGTGGAGGTAGAGTACTGGTTTGGGCTGGTATCATCAAAGATGAGCTTGTGGAGCCTTTTCGGGTTGAGGATGGAGTCGAGCTCAACTCCCAGTCCTACTGCCAGTTTGTGGAAGACACCTTCTTCAAGCAGTGGTACAGGAAGAAGTCTGCATCCTTCAAGAAAAACATGATTTTCATGCAGGACAATGCTCCATCACACGCGTTTAAGTACTCCACAGCGTGGCTGGCAAGAAAGGGTATAAAAGAAGAAAATCTAATGACATGGCCTCCTTGTTCACCTGATCTGAACCCCAATGAGAACCTGTGGTCCATCATCAAATGTGAGATTTACAAGGAGGAAAAACAGTACACCTCTCTGAACAGTGTCTGGGAGGCTGTGGTTGCTGCTGCACGCAATGTTGATGGTGAACAGATCAAAACACTGACAGAATCCATGGATGGCAGGCTTTTGAGTGTCCTTGCAAAGAAAGGTGGCTATATTGGTCACTGATTTGTTTTTGTTTTGTTTTTGAATGTCAGAAATGTATATTTGTGAATGTTGAGATGTTATATTGGTTTCACTGGTAAAAATAAATAATTGAAATGGGTATATATTTGTTTTTTGTTAAGTTGCCTAATAATTATGCACAGTAATAGTCACCTGCACACACAGATATCCCCCTAAAATAGCTTTAACTAAAAACAAACTAAAAACTACTTCCAAAACTATTCAGCTTTGATATTAATGAGTTTTTTGGGTTCATTGAGAACATGGTTGTTGTTCAATAATAAAATTAATCCTCAAAAATACAACTTGCCTAATAATTCTGCACTCCCTGTATAGATGTGGGACCAGTTGCAGGATGCTTCTCTGGTATGAAGCAATGAGTAACCAAAATAATATATTATTAGGACCAGACTGCCCCTTAAATATTTATTGTTTGTATTAGCTGTTCCCATTGTAAATAATGGAAACAAATCCAATATTCGTTTGCACTCTTGATATCCTTTGCTGAAGCTTAAATCTAGGTAGACTTATAGGGGTATGAAGCATACACCTTTCCTTTAGCACCCTATGTCAACAGTTTACAACAGTGTATATCATTACTACAAACATTGATGCAGTTGAGTGTATTATTACAACCTCCCCTTGTATATTAATGAAAAATCCGACTCAGTGTCTAGCAGCCAATTACATCCCCACAATGCCTTCCTTCAGAGGCAGAGATTTTGTTGATACTGACAGAAATCTTTGTCTAAGGTGTGATAATGCGATTTAATATGATACTTAATTTTTTCTATTTTTAAAAATCGAAAAACCTTTAGACAGGTTGCGTTCTATAGATAGCTAGATAGCTAGATAGATATGCATTCTTCTCATGCCTTGAGTACTATTGGATACATATGAATATAAGACAAGAATACATTTATATTAAAAGTTGTCAACTATTTAACAGAAACATTTTTATAAATGCATTTATCTCTCAAAATAATTTTTAATGGTATATGAACTGCACTCTTCGGCATTTCAACTTTTAGGCCAAATTGCCCCAATTAGGTTGACATGAATTCTTGTATATACAATATATATATAGAAAAACAAACAGAAAAATCTGGATTAGCCTTTTCTCAATTTTTCTGCATGCAAATGCACAGGTTATAAAATTTACAACCCATGATGAAATAGTTAAGCATTTCTCCCTCTGCCATTTAACATTTTTTTATCTTCATTTAAATGTATCCTGTATTGTCTCCATGTTTCTGGGGAAACATAATTAGCTCAGACATTGCTTGATGATGGGTTATCAGTAATTAATGTGCAGAAGACTGAAACCACTTTGCTTTCATTAGAAAACCCCTAACTATAGAAAATCTTATTCAATAAATCTTAGAGAGAACAAACAGAAAATACAATATGAATTTTTAGTTTCACATGCCTTGCTCTTTTCTGTAATTGAACAAAGAGAAGGCTATCAGCAAAGAGTAAGGTTCTTAACCAGAAATAACACTTTCATTGCCACAAGTCAGTTCATTAAAAAATAATAACTGAAGGCTAGAAAGTGAGTAAATAGACATGTCTATAGAACCAAGCTTAAGTTTGGATCAAGGTCAATGTATTCCAGGATGGCATTTTGCTTGCTTGTCTTTCTGAGCAATAGAATAAGGACTGGTGATAGCGCCAGCTATGTATTGTTTTTTTACAATGATCTTTTAAATCTCTGTAATCCTTCAATAAAGTATTGACAGTGTAGTCTATTTATGCAACCTATGACCATACCTTTCTGGGAGTCCAGCCATCTTTTATAGATTCATGGTCCTAGAAGGCACTAATCAGGGCCGGACTGGGAATAAAAAGCAGACCTAGAAAATTTGAAGACCACGTGTGAAAATGACTATCTATGGTGTGTTCTGGAGAAGATACTCAAAACAATGTGTCATTTTGTCTCACAATTGACTTAACCAGACAATAGAAGCCACTAAAATGGTACATATTTTGGAAGTAAAACTTATAAGGAAATACTTTGTGACCTAGCTCTGAGGAGAAAAGAAGAGCAGTAATACAGTGGGTTTCACCTAACCAGTAGCACCACAGTTTAAATTGTAGCTGGTCAGCCCCAGGTACTGTAACCCACCAAGAAAGCTGGTGTCCTGGTAGGCTAATCCGGCCTTGGCACCAATATTAAAAGTTAATGCATTACTGCACAAGCAGAAGTCCATATTACATATGAATTAATTTGTGATGTATTTGCCTACTTTGTCCACCTGAAAAAAGCTGTTTCAACAGTTCAATAGGACCTCACATTTATTTACTTTAATGCCTATTCATTAGATTTGTGCAATCATATCCTCTGCTTGGATCTGAATGTGGAAGAAGGTGGCCACTCATGTAATTCAGCTCTTTTTGGAGCTGGATTTATTCTTGTAAACGTTCAAACACACTATGATCTGAGAAAATCCATATCTTAATGTTCCACACTTTTACAGAAAGGAATTGGGATCCAAAAAGTGCCTAATGCCACTAGCTGCCTCTTTCATTTGCATTCGGATATTAACGCACATGTCTACTATTCATTACATAAAAATTGTAATTGTTCCATCCTCTACGTCCAATGCATCCTCTTTCTTTTTTCTTGTACATGCTTTCTCTACTATTATATTTTCAGTACAACTCTACCCTCCCTTGCCATATCCTTTCTTTATCTTCTTACTCTTCCCTTTCCCATACATAATGTCATATTTTGTCCCTGCAAATTCCAATTTAGCATATTGCCTTCTCTTCATCCTATCACCACTTGTGCATTCATCTTCCTCTCCTCCCATAACTTTCTACCCCTCATCATCCATGTTCTTAAATTCCCTCTCACAAGTATGTGCAACTCACATTCCTCCTCTTCTTTAAATTTAATTAAGACTTTTTGTTTCTCTCTTTGCTTTAACTCTCTTCTTCAGTGCCATCACACTTCTGCTATTTCTAACAATTTTATAACAATTCTCATTTTTCAAAAAAATCTCTTCACCCCCACTCTTTTCCCTTTCCCGAACGGAGCTTGATGCCCTGTGTTTCTGGCGAGCCTGCTGGCTCGCCAGAAACAGCAGTTATGAAGCAGCGGTCACAAAGACCGCTGCTCCATAACCTGTCCGCCTGCTCTGAGCAGGCGAACAGACATTGCCGCAATTCAACTCGATCGAGTACGATTGGGTTGATTGACACCCCCTACTGGTGGCCGATTGGCCGCGAGTCTGCAGGGGGTGGCGTTGCACCAGCAGCTCTTGTGAGCTGCTGGTGCAATGCTGAATACAGAGAGCGTATTGCTCTCCGTATTCAGGGAAGGTCTGGTGGACCTGATCCGCACTGTCGGATCAGGTCCGCCAGACTTACATAAATAGGGGCCAATATCTCTTCATAACTTTCTATTTGGCTTGCTAAACTTTGTTCCCTATCAATTTTCAAGTACTAGAAGATCCTCAACATTCTAGTTCTAGAATATTCAGGGAACTTTGTAGGGGTAAAAAAAAACAAACAAACACGTTTGCTGTTCTTGGG
>NC_069508.1:52422896-52515396 GCF_027579735.1 Bombina bombina
GCAACTTGGGATAACAATAAAGAACTCACATATCATCTTATTCTAACTCTGGGGCTCCGTTTCCGCAGTTACCCCACAGTAACCGGTTACTTTAGATATTGTTACATAGTGTGCTCTCTGGCTTTTATTATCTGGCCTGTATTGGCTTTAGTATTTAGTACAGGATAAGCATACTACGGTATCTTATTTCAGGGGATTAGTTTAGCCTCTCTATGCTTTTATATTTTATTTGGTGTATTGTGTGTTGTTGGGATCTGGGTGGAGCAAAGACGTCCTGAACTCAGTATGGATTTCTGTGTAATTTTTTTAGTAATAAAGCAATTAGTACACTGTGCAGCCTTGGTCTTTCTTTGATTGGATACATCAATATATTCAATCCTATGCTTTTATAACTATGGTTCATATTATTCTTGGGACTGCTAGCACTTTTGTTCTTAGCATTTGATCATTTGTGAAGCACCACATTTTTATCTTTTTTGTTTCGTCATATATATACACACACACAACCATGTACATATATACAAACACACACACATGCCTTTAATGCATAATAAACACATATCTGAGATATTAAAACAAGAGTTAAACTGTTTGTAAATTATCATTGCAATATCAGTGAAATAAATCTACAATAAAGACATATCTGGGCACCTAAACAATGGAACAAGAAAAAAGTCAGATTATTATAAGGAAATACATTTTTGTGGCAGTCAAACTTATTCTAGCTGAAAACATCTCTAGGGAAAAATATTTTTTTTCCAAAAGTCAAAGGTTTAAACTGATTTCTAAATTATCTGTCCCTAATCACATGGGTATCTGGTACAGACCATTTATCTGTTTTGAAAGGCAGGAAAATGTCTCAGTGTGTTACATTAGCTTTGACTTTTATTTTATTTTTGTGGTTAACATCTTTAGCTGGAAGATTTGACAAAAAAAAAGCTTTTTAAAAGTATTGTCAGCCGCCGTGAAATTTAAACTATAGGGAAACTCCGAGAACATCCAGCATACACTTCAAGGTAAAAAATATTTTTATTTATTTTACTTAAATCAGGTGATTTTAACACACAAGGACAGACTGAATATACAATGTCAAATTTGAATGATTATTGCAACATTTGAAAATTTTAATGCACTATATGAATTTTGCAGTTGAATACAGATTACAATGGCTCAGCACAGAAATCTATGAGAATCGACATTTGAATGCTAATATTCAAATGTTACATTGATTAGATAAATAGCATGAGTTGCAAAACGTACGCCTAGATTTAGAGTTCTGTGTTAGCCTTCCAAACCAGCGTTAAGGGCTCCTAACGCTGGTTTTGGCCGCCCGCTGGTATTTAGAGTCTTGTAGGTAAGGGTCTAACGCTCACTTTCCAGCTGCGACTTTTCCATACCGCAGATCCCCTTACGTCAATTGTGTATCCTATCTTTTCAATGGGATCTTCCTAACGCTGGTATTTAGAGTCTTGGCTGAAGTGAGCGTTAGAACTCTAACGACAAGACTCCAGCCACAGAAAAAAGTCAGGAGTTAAGAGCTCTATGGGCTAACGCTGGTTCATAAAGCTCTTAACTACTGTGCTCTAAAGTACACTAACACCCATAAACTACCTATGTACCCCTAAACCGAGGTCCCCCCACATCGCCGTCACTCTAATTAAATGTTTTAACCCCTAATCTGCTGACCGCACACCGCTGCAACCTACATTATCCCTATGTACCCCTAATCTGCTGCCCCTAACATCGTCGACACCTTCATTATATTTATTAACCCCTAATCTGCCCCCCCAATGTCGCCACTACCTAACTACTTATTAACCCCTAATCTGCCGACCGGACCTCACCACTACTCTATTAAATGTATTAACCCCTAAAGCTAAGTCTAACCCTAACACCCCCTAAGTTAAAAATAATTTTATTCTAACGAAATAAAATAAATCTTATTAAATAAATTATTCCTATTTAAAGCTAAATACTTACCTGTAAAATAAACCCTAATATAGCTACAATATAACAAATAATTATATTCTAGCTATTTTAGCATTTATATTTATTTTACAGGCAACTTTGTATTTATTTTAACTAGGTACAATAGCTATTAAATAGTTAATAACTATTTAATAGCTACCTAGTTAAAATAATAACAAAATTACCTGTAAAATAAATCCTAACCTAAGTTACAATTAAACCTAACACTACACTATAATTAAATAAATTAAATAAATTACCTTCAATTATCTACAATTAAATCAACTAAACTAAATTACAAAAAAAACAGACTAAATTACAAAAAATAAAAAAAAGATTACAAGAATTTTAAACTAATTGCACCTACTCTAAGCCCCCTAAAAAAATAACAAAGCCCCCCAAAATAAAAAAAATGCCCTACCCTATTCTAAAATAAAAAGTTAACAGCTTTTTTACTTTACCAGCCCTTAAAAGGGCCTTTTGCGGGGCATGCCCCAAAGAAAACAGCTCTTTTGCATTTAAAAAAAACATACAATACCCCCCCCCCCCCAACATTACAACCCACTACCCACATACCCCTAATCTAACCCAAACCCCACTTAAAAAAACCTAACACTAAGCCCCTGAAGATCTCCCTAACTTATCTTCACCACTCCAGGTATCACCGATCCGTCCAGAAGAGGGTCTGAAGTCTTCATCCTATCCGGCAAGAAGAGGACATCCGGACCGGTAGACATGTTCATCCAGGCGGCGTCTTCTATCTTCATCCATCCGGTGCGGAGCGGGACCATCTTGAAGCAGCCGACGCGGATCCATCCTCTTCTTCCGGCAACTCCCGATGAATGAAGGTTCGGAAAAGCCAATAGAATGCGAGCTCAATCTGATTGGCTGATTGGATCAGCCAATCGGATTGAACTTGAATCTGATTGGCTGATTCAATCAGCCAATCAGATTTTTCCTACCTTAATTCCGATTGGCTGATAGAATCCTATCAGCCAATCGGAATTCGAGGGACGCCATCTTGGATGACGTCACTTAAAGGAACCTTCATTCGTTGGGAGTCCCCGGAAGAAGAGGATGGATCCGCATCGGCTGCTTCAAGATGGTCCCGCTCCGCGCCGGATGAAGATAGAAGACGCCGCCTGGATGAACATGTCTACCAGTCCAGATGTCCTCTTTTTGCCGGATAGGATGAAGACTTCGGACCCTCTTCTGGACAGATCGGTGATACCCAGCGTGGTGAAGATAAGGTAGGGAGATCTTCAGGGGCTTAGTGTTAGGTTTTTTTAAGGGGGGTTTGGGTTAGATTAGGGGTATGTGGGTGGTGGGTTGTAATGTTGGGGGGTATTGTATGTTTTTTTAAATGCAAAAGAGCTGTTTTCTTTGGGGCATGCCCCGCAAAAGGCCCTTTTAAGGGCTGGTAAGGTAAAAGAGCTGTTAACTTTTTATTTTAGAATAGGGTAGGACATTTTTTTATTTTGGGGGGCTTTGTTATTTTTTTAGGGGGCTTAGAGTAGGTGTAATTAGTTTAAAATTCTTGTAATCTTTTTTTATTTTTTGTAATTTAGTGTTTTTTTTTTTTGTAATTTAGTTTAGTTGATTTAATTGCAGATAATTGTAGGCAATTTATTTAATTATAGTGTAGTGTTAGGTTTAATTGTAACTTAGGTTAGGATTTATTTTACAGGTAATTTTGTAATTATTTTAACTAGGTAGCTATTAAATAGTTATTAACTATTTAATAGCTATTGTACCTAGTTAAAATAAATACAAAGTTGCCTGTAAAATAAATATAAATGCTAAAATAGCTACAATATAATTATTCATTATATTGTAGCTATATTAGGGTTTATTTTACAGGTAAGTATTTAGCTTTAAATAGGATTAATTTATTTAATAAGATTTATTTTATTTCGTTAGATTTAAATTAAATTTAACTTAGGGGGGTGTTAGGGTTAGGGTTAGACTTAGCTTTAGGGGTTAATACATTTATTATAGTGGCGGTGATCTCCGGTCGGCAGATTAGGGATTAATAAGTGTAGTAAGGTAGCGGCGACGTTGGGGGGGGCAGATTAGGGGTTAATAAATATAATATCGGGGTCGGCGATGTTAGGGGCAGCAGATTAGGGGTACATAGCTATAATGTGGGTTGCGGCGGTGTCCGGAATGGCAGATTAGGGGTTAATAATAAAATGCAGGGGTCAGCGATAGCGGGGGCGGCAGATTAGGGGTTAATAAGTGTAAGGTTAGGGGTGTTTAGACTCGGGGTACATGTTAGGGTGTTAGGTGCAGACGTAGGAAGTGTTTCCCCATAGGAAACAATAGGGCTGCGTTAGGAGCTGAACGCTGTTTTTTTGCAGGTGTTAGGTTTTTTTTTTAGCTCAAACTGCCCCATTGTTTCCTATGGGGATATCGTGCACAAGCACGTTTTTGAAGCTGGCCGCGTCCGTTGGCAACGCTGGTATTTAGAGTTGAAGTGGCGGTAAATTATGCTCTACGCTCCCTTTTTGGAGCCTAACACAGCCCTTCAGAGAACTCTAAATACCAGCGTTGTATAAAAGGTGCGGGGGGAAAAAACATGCGTAGCTAACACACCCCTTCTAACGCAAAACGCTAAATCTAGGTGTTAGTGTTGTATAGCAAACATTCAACATTTATTTAGAATACTTGTTCACATTAATTTTTTATACATGTGCCGTAAAATACTTTATCAAAATGATATATTTATGTACAAACTCATAGCATCGCTAACTATGTTACATTTAAATATTGCATGACACTGCTAGCGAAATCTTTATTTTTTATTTTTGTATCTTTTCTTATGGTTGATTTTTAGAACAAAACAGGCTGTCTAGTGAGTGATTTCTGATTTGCTGCAATAATCCTGTTAAAAGGATAGCTGTGTTTAAACAGTATGTTGAAGCAGAAAAACTGAGAATTTGCATAACTTACCCAGAATTCAATCTTGTGCATTGGTAAAATTATATATGAGGTATTTCTGGGGAAAAGCAAGTGGGGATTCTTGCCTAGATGTGCTAATTTCCTATGCAAATATTTACATTGAATATATATATATATATATATATATATATATATATAGTGAGAGTGAGAGTGAGAGTGAGAGTGAGAGTGAGAGTGAGAGTGAGAGTTATCTCTCTGCCCGTCTATCTCTCTGCCCGTCTATCTCTCTGCCCGTCTATCTCTCTGCCCGTCTATCTCTCTGCCCGTCTATCTCTCTGCCCGTCTATCTCTCTGTCCGTCTATCTCTCTGTCCGTCTATCTCTCTGTCCGTCTATCTCTCTGTCCGTCTATCTCTCTGTCCGTCTATATCTCTGTCCGTCTATCTCTGTCCGTCTATCTCTGTCCGTCTATCTCTGTCCGTCTATCACTCTAGTCAATATAGTCCAGGAAGGGATAAGCACAGTCCCGCAACTTTAACAAGTTCCAGGGTGCTCCTTATAGTAGTATAGAGAGTCAAATACAAAAGAAAAAAGGCACTCACTGGTCTTAGATGCATAAAACTTAGCGTTTATTAACAAACATTTAAAGGCATAACGTTTTGGTGCCATTACAGCACCTTTGTCAAATGCCAGTATGGTTCACAAGATTAAACCCAAAAACAATTGCTGGAACCAACACCTCATAAGCATTATATATTCCCAGTGGGGATCTTCAGTCGCCCACGCTGTCTTTTCAGACTGTCTATCTGAATCATAAAAGTTTATTTTTACTAGATTGTCCCTTTAATAAGAAATATGCTCATTCGATAAAACTGTGTAAATAAAATGCTACAAATTAAAAATAAAAAATAAACAAAAAACCCAAACTTTATTTTATTGAAAGTTGTGCAAGTATAATTCAATCACACTTTTATATAAATGTTGCACCAGATTGTCAGAGGATCTAGGATTAGAATCACGGATTTATCATATTTATAATAAATGAATAACGTGTTGAAGCACAACTTCATGGTTATTGGTGCAGGAAAATTACAATTTGAAGTAAGGTATATCAGCAAATAATAATTTGGCCTTCTCAGTTTCCATAGTGATTACCGTTATACATGAATGTTGTTTTCATCTGTCATTTTTATAAATGTCCATTTAATGAAGTACTTATTCTTTCTAACTGCTTTAACCAAAATTGCCACCATGACTCAAATAAAATAATAATAGAAAAAACCCTAATCTGATGTTTCATGGCTATTATACCATCTAAAACTTTATTACAGGCAATGACATCTGTGTTCACTTGGAGTGGTTATAGGACAGAATATATAAAGAAACAGTGCCCTATATTTTCAAATGCATATGAAAAAGGAGCTGTTAAACAGGTTAAGCTGTTAGAATTTAAAGGGATAGGAAAGTCAAAATTAAATTTGCATAAAGCAGGTCATTCTAAGACACTTTTAAATTCACTTCTATTTTCAAATGTGCTTCATTCTCTTGGTATCCCTTGTTGAAAAAGAATATGTGCATATCCTAGACTAGTGGGAGCTAGCTGCTGATTGGTGCCTGCACACATTTGTCTCTTGTGATTGGCTGCTGTTCGTTCCTGGCAGACTGCTTCTCATTCTCTTTTGCATATGTAAATATGACCCTGGGGATAGTCTCCCTAAGGGTGATGGGGGAAACCAGACGTGGACTCCTTGCCCAATGTGCTTAGAGGGATATGGCTGCACCTCACTGACGAGGCCCAAAGGAGGTCGAAACGATCGTCTGGGGTTGTCATGTTCCTTGTTCAGAGGAGAATTGCCTGGTATTTCGGGGCTGGACTGACCATGTCGGCGGGATCAGACTGATATACTACAGGAAAGTTTTCCTCTGTGAAAAGCACAATTGGGCAGAAAGAAGCTACTACCAGGTGGCAACCGGGCCATAGAACAAGCTATTGATGCTGCTGTTCGTTCCTGGCAGACTGCTTCTCATTCTGTTTTGCATATGTAAATATGACCCTGGGGATAGTCTCCCTAAGGGTGATGGGGGAAACCAGACGTGGACTCCTTGCCCAATGTGCTTAGAGGGATATGGCTGCACCTCACTGACGAGGCCCAAAGGAGGCCGAAACGATCGTCTGGGGTTGTCATGTTCCTTGTTCAGAGGAGAATTGCCTGGTATTTCGGGGCTGGACTGACCATGTCGGCGGGATCAGACTGATATACTACAGGAAAGTTTTCCTCTGTGAAAAGCACAATTGGGCAGAAAGAAGCTACTACCAGGTGGCAACCGGGCCATTGAACAAGCTATTGATGCTGCTGTTCGTTCCTGGCAGACTGCTTCTCATTCTGTCTTGTGATTGGCTAACTAGATGTGTTCAGCTAGCTACAAGTAGTGCAAGGCTGCTCCTCCAGCAAATAACATGATAATGAAGCAAATTTGATAATAGAAGTAAATTGGAAAAGTTGTTTAAAATTGTAGGTTCTATCCAAATCATGAAAGAAAATAAAGTGGTTTCCTGTCCCTTTAAATGTAAAAGGGACATTCCGGTAAAAATTTAAATGCACATAGTTGAATTGCATCTTTAAATAGAAATCTATTTGCAATATACATGAACAAAAAAATGTTTTCTAGTAAAAGTTATAACTGTTTTAGTGTTAACATTTTTCTCTGCACGTGCATGTGGAACATAGCATATTGGGCACCATGTACTAAACAGCGGGCGGACAGCTTCTTAACTTGCAAAGCTGTCCGCCCACCTCCGCTACACACGGGCAGCGGATCTGTTGATCCGCTTGCCCGTATGTATCATTACACACTCATCGCAGTGTGTAATGTCCGCCCCTTCAATCACGCGACCAATCACGCGACTGAAGGGGCTGTCAATCACCAAGAGCGAGCTTGCTCTCGGTGATTTTGCTTCGCCACCTAAGAGGTAGCGTAGGGTGTAGGAAGCAGCGGTCTAATGACTGCTGCTTTTTACATTGTGAGAAGCAGGCTCGCATATGCGAACCTGCCCCGAAAAAGCTCCGGAGCAGCTTTCGCTGCTTCGTACATGGAGCCCAATTGTCTGAGCATCTACAGTACATAAAATGCTGATGCACTGAGCACCAGTGGGGCATGTATCATGTCAGTAATTAACAAATTGAATCATTACCAGAAGGTAAACGCACCTTAGGATCTTTATGGAATTCTAGTGTTTAAAATTCTGGAGCACTGTGCAAACTTAAAGGGAAAGGAAAGTCAAAATAAAATTTGCATGATTCAGATAGAGCCGGTCATTTTAAGACACTTTTAAATTCACTTTAAAAAATGAATACGCACATAACTTACACTAGTGGGAGTTGCTGCTAATTGGTGCTTGCACACATTTGTCTCTTGTGATTGGCTAAATAGATATTGTCAGCTTCCTGTCAGTAGTGCAATGCTGTCCCTTCAGCAATGGATAACAAGAGAATGAAGAAAATTTGATAATAGAATTAAATTGGAAAGTTGTTTAAAATTGTATGTTCTATCTGAATCATAAAAGAAAATTTTGGGGTTTACTATCCCTTTAAATATACTTTTGAAACAGCTATAGCTTTAATAAGGAGCATTTTTGTTTATACATGTACTGTATATTGCAAAAATGTTTCATTTAAAAAAAAAGAAATGCATCCATGTCAATTCCAATTTTGGCTGGATTGTCCCCTTAAACTTAAATGTATGTTACATATTAGGCTGACAAATACTGTAACTTTGTTTGTGGAAATAGAAAATAAAAAATAAAATGTAGATCTTACCCAACAGATGGACATGAAATTAAAAAAAAAAACCTTTAAAGAGAAAATAAGTAACTCTAAAATCAAAATTAAACTTAAATTAATTGCACTTCTATAATCAGTGTTGCTTAGTTGTATACAGTACTTTGCAAAAACACGTGCGCGCTCCTAATCTAAGATTACGCTTTAACAAACTGCAGCAGTGTTTGCAATAATGTTTATAGCAATGTTATACATAGTTGCAAACAATAGAATGCTAAATACACACTCTCCAAAACTTTTTTCAGCCTACATAGGTTTACTGTTCAACACAGGATACCAAGAGAATAAAGAAAATTTGATAATCAAAGTAAATTCGAAAGTTGTTTAAATTTGCATGCTCTAGCACACACATTTAATTTTGAGTTTACTCTCCCTTTAAGTATTTTTTTTATATATATGCATCAGAAATACAATCAATACTTTGGCAAAGATCTTAAGATCTGCATATAAAACAAATTGTTTGAAAGCATTTACTGTTATAATTTAGTTAACAAATGTATATTGCTTTGATTTGCAGTAACACACCACTTGATAAGCCTCTTAGATATTGTATATTTTATCTACTTTCCTTTGGCCAATTAGAGATAGATATAGATAAGCTTCAGCGCATATCAAGCTTACACTTGCATGTAGCATGTAAGATCTTTGGGGTTCTAAATTCCACAGAATGCATTGTTACCTCTCTGGTGGAGTGGGAAAATTGCACATTTAGAATTTTACTTACAGGAAAAGTAGGCAATATAAATAATGCAGAAAAAGTATGAAACATTACATTCAAATAGGCAAAAATGTGTAGATCCGAGGTCTAAGTTTCAAACACGATTGACTAGAAAAATAAACACACACAAAAATTGTTTTATTATTTATTTAGTGCTAAATTAAAAGTGGTGTGCAAAATATCACTTTCGTGAGGACAATATTTGCACTTTACTTAGTAATACCAGCGTACACAAATGTGCCATGGTATTACAAGTTAGGTGCAATGCAAACGCAACCTCCCATTCGCATTGCACAGAAGCATTGCACTCAAGAAAGACTCCAATGGGAGTCTCATTATTATGCCGTCAGACATATATATATATATGGAATAGAGAAAAGACAAGCACACAGGGGGTGCACCTAGTGCAATAAACGACAGACTAGGGACTTTAAATTAAAAGATATGCAGCACACTCACATGGTTCCACCTCAAATGTATGAAGCATGTTAAAGGTATATATATATATATATAGAGAGAGAGAGAGAGAGAGAGAGAGAGAGAGAGAGAGAGAGAGAGAGAGAGAGAGAGAGAGAGAGAGAATATATATAGAAGCATATATAGAAGCAGATGCGCCTCCTCCGGGAAATCTCCTGCCTGGATCAAACTGCTCCCTTGGACACACTCAAACTGCATGCAAGTACAACTCCACTTGTACAGCTAGACAGAAGTCCTTAAACCTTAGGTAAAAAGGGGCAGGGCAAGGGGCTACTATATACAAAGGATGTTTATTCAGACATGTAATTATATTCAAATGTCAGTAAAAATTTCACAAAACAGGAAGGTCACATGTGACCATAAAGTATATAAAACCACATAACAAACGTTTTAGAAATGAATATAAGCAACCACCATTTACATAGACTTGCTAACAGCACAAACCTGATCCACAGCTGCTGCAGATGATGAACCACATACAGCTGATCAGCTATTTCGCCGTTTAGAAAGCACGTAATGAATACTGAATGGAGGGGGGGCAGAGCCTGACGTGTTTCGTAGCGCTATTGGCTGCTTCTTCTGAAGAATTCTTTCAAACTTATTATTATTATTAACAGGTTTTTGTAGAGCGCCAACAGATTCCTCAGCGCTATAAACATAGTTGGTATACAGGATAACATTTATAGGGATCAAATGGGTAAAGGGCCCTGCCGAGAGTTGCACTGTTGTAGTTGGCTCTTATGAAGGCAATCTACAAACAGCTGGTCTCATAGTTTACATTCTAAGGGGTTCAAGGGGAAAGCAATGAAGTTAGGAAATGTTAGTGTTGGTTGTATGCATCCCTGAATAGTAGAGTCTTTAGGGAACGCTTGAAGCTATTAAAACTAGGGGAGAGTCTTGTGGAGTGAGGCAGGGAGTTCCACAAGATGGGGGTCTGTCTGGAGAAGTCCTGTAAATGTGAATTTGAGGAAGTAACAAGAGAGGAGAGTAGGAGATTGTGAGCAGAGCGAAGGGGATGGGAGGGAGAGTATCTGGAGACAAGGTCTTAAATGTAGAGGGGAGCAGTGCAGTTGAGGGCTTTGTCTGTCAGAGTGAGGATTTTGTGTTTAATCCTGGGGGAAAGAGGCAGCCAGTGAAGGGATTGGCAGAGAGGTGCAGCAGATGAAGAGCGACGTGCAAGGAAGATGAGCCTGGCAGAGGAATTCATTATGGATTGTAAAGGAGCTAGGCGGCAGTTAGGTAGACCAGAGAGGACGGAGTTGCAGTAGTCGAGACGAGAAAGGATGAGAGAGTGGATTCAAATCTTAGTTGTGTCTTGTGTAAGGAAATGTCTAATTTTAGAGATGTTTTTAAGGTGGAAGCAGCAAGCTTTAGCCAATGACTGAATGTGAGGAGTGAAGGAAAGATCTGAGTCAAGATTGACCCCAAGACATCAGGCATGCGGGGTAGGGGTAATGATGGAATTATCAACAGTTATAGAAAATTGGGGGGTGGAGATTTTGGAAGAAGGGGGAAAAATAAGGAGTTCAGTTTTGGAGAGATTTAGCTTAAGGTAGTGAGAGGACATCCAAAATGAGATACGAGAAAAACAGTTAGTGACTTGGGTTAGTAAGGAAGGAGGTAGGTCTGGTGCAGAAAGGTAGATTTGGGTGTCATCGGCATACAAATGATATTGAAACCCATGGGACTTTATTAAGGACCTAATGATGACGTATAGATTGAAAAGAGAAGGGGACCAAGGACAGAGCCTTGAGGTACCCCAACAGAAAGTGGTAATGGGGCAGATGATGCTCCGGAGAAGGCTACACTAAAGGTACAGTTAGATAGATAGGAAGAGAACCACAAGTGAGCTGTGTCGCAGATCCCGAAAGATTGGAGGGTTTGGCGCAAAAGAGGGTGGTCAACAGTGTCAAAGGCTGCAAACAGATTATGGAGGATAAGCAGAGAGAAGTGGCCTTTGGATTTTGCTGTAAGTAGGTCATTGGTAACCTTGACAATTGCCGTCTCTGTGGAGTGATGAGGACAAAATCCAGATTGCAGTGGGTCAAGAAGATAGTTTAGTGTAAGGAAATGGGATAGACGTGCATATACTAGCTTTTCAAAGAGCTTTGAGGCAAGAGGGAGTAGGGAAATAGGACGGTAGTCGGATGGGGAGGTTTGAAGGTTTTTTGAGGATAGGTGTGACCAGTGCATGTTTTAGAGATGAGGGAAATATACCAGTGCTGAGGGAGAGGTTGAAAATGTGTGCGAGTATGGGGGTGAGGGTAGAAGAGAGAAAGTGGGGAGTAGCTGTAAGGGGGTAGGGTCGAGGGGACAGGTAGTGAGGTGGGAGGACAGAAACTTCTTCCTTGGTAACAGGGGCAAAAGAGCTACTTTTAACAGTATTTGTGTTTTGGATGTTTGTGAACTTTTGAGGGGTGGGAGATTGGTAGTAAGTTGAGAGGCAATTTAATTCCTGAGGGAGTCAATTTTGTTATTGAAGTGGCTGGCAAAATTTTGAGCTGAGAGAGAAGATGTATTAGGAGGTGGGGGTGGGCGGAGAAGAGTATTGAATGTGGAAAACAGACGTTTTGGGTTAGAGGAAAGAGTAGAGATGAGATTAGAAAAGTATTGTTGCTTATAAAGATAAAGGGCAGAATAGTAGGAGTTCAGGATGAACTTGTAGTGAAGAAAGTCAGCTGAACTCCGAAATTTCCTCTAGTGTCTCTCAGAAGTACGGGAACATCTGCATAGGTACGGTGTCAGAGGAGTATGCCAAGGCTGAGGATGAGAGTATGGTTTCTGAGCTATGGTAGGAGGGGCAAGAGTGTCAATGACCGATGTAAGGGTGGAGATATAGTGGCAGAGATTAGTCAGGGTAGGAAAATGAGGTGATAGAAGAGAGGAGAGGTTTGAGAGAGCTAGTGAGCTGTTGCAGATCTAATAATGACTTAGTGCTTCTGTGAAGTTTGGTGTAAGGGGTAGAGGAAGGGAGGGTTGTAGGGAGGGAAGTGATGTTGCAAGTTAGGAGATGATAGTCAGAAAGTGGAAAAGGGGAGTTTGTGAAATTTGAGATAGTGCATTGATAACTGAAAATCAGATCAAGGGAGTGACCATCTTTGTGAGTAGGAGAGTCAGTCCATTGAGACAGGCCGAAAGAGGAAGTGAGTTTCAGAAGTTGTTTTGCAGAGGAGGCAGTGGGATTGTCAAGAGGGATGTTGAAGTCACCAAGTATGAGGGCAGGGGTGTCTGAGGAAAGGAAATAAAGAAGCCAGGCAGCAAAGTGATCTAAAAATTGAGTTGGGGAGTTAGGGGGGTGAAATATGACTGCAACACGTATAGAGAGGGGAGAAAATAAACTAATCTTGTGTGATTCAAATGAAGAAAATGTGAAGGAAGAGAAGGCCTGTATTTGTTAAAAGGTGCAACGAGAGGAGAGTAAAATACTGACACTACCTCCTTGTCTATTGCCAGACCTAGGAGTGTGGCTGAAATGGAGACCCCCATGTGACAGTGCAGCACCCATAATATATATGTGTGTGTGTACGTATATATTAATATATACATATATATGTATGTGTATAAACGCGTTAACTGTGCTATAATTCCTCCACCTGGCACCTCCCTAGTTGTACACTGTTGGGATCTAGTTTCTGCCTTTCACTGGTCCATTAAGGTCAGGTGTGCGTGATATACTTTATGTAAGCACTCACAAGACAGTGGAGTATGGAGCACTTTGCAAAAAGCAGTTTGTCATATACAAGCAATTCAACAGTGAAACCGCACGAGTGGAAAATCTTATACCAAGGCATTCAGTGGACCCCAAAGGCATGTGGATGAGGAAACGGTTCGCTGAGTAACCAGAGGATCGCTGTGTAGCAGGTCTTCAGGCTGGTAAACTGAGCCATTTACCTGATGTCTGAAAATAATGTGTATTGGGGAGTCCTATTACTTGTTATTCACTGACTGCCACTGTTGAGGCCCACCTGATTCGGTTTGTTGTTTGCTGCAGTTATTCTACTGTTCTACGTGACAAATATCTCCAACTAAACTCCATACAGCTATATGGGCTTTTCATAAGCACCTTTTGAGGGATCATATAAGTTTGGGCTAGATCAGAGTTCAATAGTGTTTGCCCTTTTGTCAGTGTTATATAAACATATACATATATATTTACAGGGAACACACAGTTCTCCATAGACCACAATGTAAAGGCACTCCCCACACCAGCCAAATTTAACCCATAAAAAACTGCTTTGTACAGTTATTTTTTAATTAAAAAGAAAAAATCTATATTTTTTTGTAATAAAAAAAGTAAATCATATTTTATTTTGGGGGCCAATTGGGGAGCATTTTGAAATTTAACCAGAGATCTGATCTCTGGTTAATTTTCAGAGCGCTAATTGCTACTGCTAATTACTACTTGTAACGGCTAGTTATTTGTTGCCCGTTTACGGGTGCTTGATAAATTAACGCTCTACTTGAAATATAGCCCTAACTATTTTAAATAAATTAGGATACCAGTGTCCCTATGAAGGGGCGTGTTTGTGAAATGAGTGCATAAGATACATTTCATTGTTTACAATAATTTTTAATGGCTGAAAAATAGAAAAGAAATTCAAAAAAACTCTACAAAAAATCATGCAATGCACTTTACAAGGGAATTGTTTGCGGTTGACATCAGTAACATTTTCTTTTTTGTTTCTTTTATTTTATAGATTATGAAACTGATCACTATGTCACTTGAAGTAATTGATAATACAAAATTTAATTTTTTTTCATGTAAATGAATTTGACAGACTAATTTATATATTTTTTTTATTGTATTTAAATACAGTTCACTCACTCCTGGTTTTGTCTTGTTCAAACCATTGGATTTAGTACCTTAAGTCACTCACTTAGTAAATTAATATAATTTCAGTTAATTTCTTTGAGAAAAAAAAAAAGTAAATATATAAATAATATGTTGATTATCTAAAATGTAGGACTCAAATAGTGTAGGGAACAAAAATTGCTAAGAGAAAACATATTAAATATTTTATACTTCTCATATGTTTTAGGGTTAAAATGTATTCTAAAAAATATATATTTTTCAAATCATATTGATTTATGCACAGTTCATCTCTGAAACTACACTTTATGTATAAAACCTATTTTTCCAGCAAATTGTAAAGGTCAGCGTTACCAGTTTCCAAGGACACACAGATTTTTTTTTTTTATCCACCTTTCAGTTCTTTACTATTCTGTATATGAAGCACATCTTAACATTGCTTTAAAATTCTGCACATTACTCATTTTCCAGAAATATTTTAGCTTCATATTTTACAAATGGGGAAAAATAGCTACTTATATTATATATTTGTTATTCAAAGTTTTCATTTACTATTTGACACCCATCCATCAAAGCATCTTATATGCATGTGATTATCTAATAGTCCTTCTGGTATAATGAGAAGACCTAAATATGCAATGTCTGTTTATCACACATCAGACATGCAACAGCATTCATTAATAGACCTACTGTGAGCAAAAGCAGATAGATGACCTTTCTTTAGAGGCCAATGTAGCGCAACTGCAATTATGACTGCCCAAATTTGCCCTTTAAATCTTAGGTCAGCACAGCTCAGTAAGGAATTGATTAAACTACTGTGTTTATAACATGCACCTTCTAGATGTTAACAAAAGTTTTTTTTTTTTTTTTAAAGGGCAGTATTATAACAATTTAACATGTTGTTAAAACTTTCTCCTATAGAAACTTTTGTATATTTGTAGTAGAGCTTAAACTATTTAAAATAACTTGTAAATATTTCAGTATATTTTGGCTGCATTTATTCTAAATGGAAGTCGAAGGTTATTCTAACATTTTTTATCCAAGTTATTTATTTTTTTTACCTTTATTATGTGTTTAGGATTCAAATATACAAACAACATTTGGATGTAGTGCTATAAAGTTCAATGTATATCAAAAGGCATCAGTATTAAAAAATAAATATTAGAATGCTTCATTTGAGTGATCAAATGTTGATATTACAAATCGGAATGCTGAAATTCAGTATTCCAGTTTTAACATTTATTCTTTAGAAATATTTAAATAGCATTGTGACTGTCACAGGGGAATTTTTTTTATGCTGCAAATGTCAAAATTAATCAAATTTAACAATTAGTGGGCGATTTATCAAGCTCTTCGTCGGGCTTTCGCCTGCAGGTTCTCACAAAAGAACCTACATGACATATTTAACAAGCAGCGCTCATCAGACCGCTGCTTCCCTACCCTTTCTCCACCTCTTAGGTTTGCAAATTTCAATCTCCCCGGTCTAGTCCGACCAGGGATATTGAAAGCTCCTGCCCGTGCATGATTGGCTGTGCGCGGGCAGGGGGCGGGATAGCGCTTGTGTGCAATGCTGAATTCCGCCTGTGGAATTCAGCCCGCCAGAGGCGAGCTGTGGTGGACAGGGGCCTGTATGTGTGCCCCTGTCCGCCTCAACTTGATAAATCGCCCCCTTAGTTTAAAGCAGTGTTTCTCAACTCCAGTCCTCAGGACCCTTAATAGAGTTTCATTATATTTTAACTAGAGCGTAGGTGAAATAATCATCTGAAGGGTGAGAGCAGGTTAGTAACCATGGTTACTGATAAGCTGAATATTTCACCTGTGTTCTAGTTGAGATATAACTAATATCTGGCCTGTTAAGGGTCCTGAGGACAGGAGTTGAGAAACACTAGTTTAAAGGGACATTAAACATATTTTATAAGCAAAGTACTAAGGTTACACACCCTGCCTCACTAGTCATGCTGCCCCATCTCTATGGAACACTCTCCCCAGCACAGTGAAAGAAGCCACTTTCCTGGACATTTTTTAAACAAAGATGCAAGAACTACCTGTTGACACAGGCCTTTAAGAATAAAAAAAAAAAACCTTCTAACCCTTTTACGTAAAAGTACCTTATGTAAAGCACTTTGAGTCTAACCTGGAGAAAAGCTCTATATCAGTTATTATTTATTATGTTTATATTATAGATAGGTGGCAAATTATTTCAATTAATGACATACATTCAAATGAAGGGTTAGTTACTAGTGGGGTTAGTCCATTGGCTTACTTTGTTTAATATGTTCATCACTGATATTGGTAGTGGTCTCCAGAGAAAGGTATGTTTGTTTGCTGATGAATTTCTAACAGAGTTGATGTTTTTGGATGGGTAGCTGAAGTGAACATATTAAAATAAAAAATGGAAGACTTTGCAAATAAATAGGATCCAAAAACTCAATGACCAATTACAAATTCCTGAGGAACAGGATTTGGGTATTATTATTTCAGATTATTTTTAATTTGGTAAATGCAGCACTGCAGTCAGTAAGGCCAGAAGAATATTTGGCTGCATGGTGAAAAATATTAGTAGGAAAAATTTAAAAATATGAAATTTGCCACTTTAGAGAAGACTAGTTAGGACTTATCTTGAATATTGTGTGCATTTCTGAAGACCATATCTCCAGAAGGAAATAAATTCTCTAGAAACCATCCAGGAGGGTTACTAAAATGGTACATGATCTAAAATATAAAACTTACAGAGAAAGACTCTATGATATAAATATGTATAGTTTGAATACACTTCCAATAGAGGCTAAGAAATAAGCATGTTTACACTGCACAAGAATTATAGGTAGATTTAATGGACCTTTGGTTCCTTATCTACCATCAAATTTTATGTTTCTATATGGCAGCTGTGTTTGAGAAAAGGTTTCTAAATATTTTCTAAAGACACTTGTGCTTAATCTTACTAATTTAGATGACAACTCTTTTGGATTAGGCTGGCTTTGAAAAGGAAGCAAATATTTTCTGATCTGCCATAAAAATATTTGATTTAACCTTCCCCTGGGATTATCGGGCAGAGTCAACTTGGTTAAGATGACGGTATTGCCCAAGATTCTATACCCAATGCTCATGTTGCCATAACTCCTGACCCACACAGACTTGCAGCGGTTTACCAAGGCAATATCCCACTTCATCTGGAAGGGGGGTAAGCCGAGGATAGCGGTGGAGAAACTTTATCTCCCATACTCTGTGGGGGGGCTGGCCCTCCCGAACCTCAAATTATATAATTGGGCGGCCTTGGCTAGGCTGGTACTTGACTGGCAATTAGACACGGGACACTTTGGAGAAACCAGACTGGAAGCAGCGATGGTTGCTCCAATATCACTGGCATATCTACCTTATGGAAATGGAAAGACACTATTCGCAGATATTCTTCAAAATGTGGTATACAGAGATCCACTCCGAGCCTGGCACAAAATACACAGATATCTAGGGATCAACTCTCCCCCCCCCAAAATGTATTCCCATTGTGGGAAACCCGGACCAATGTATCAAATGCGGGGCGGCAGCTCCGTCACTTCGGCATTATTTTTTACGCTTGCCCAAAGATTAGGAGGTTCTGGGGTCACTGTCAATACTGGCTAAAAATGACATATCAGACAGAGATAGCATTCACAGAGGCAGAAATTTTTCTGCTTCGATGGGACGATTCATATACACAGCTGCACAGATTCCTTTCACTGTATACATTGTTGGCTAGACAATGTATTCTCAAAAGATGGGTCTCTAAATTACCCCCGACAATGGCGCAAATAAAACATATGCTACTTAAACAGCTTTTCATAGAGCAATATGATGTCAGATTAGACACAGCGCGCAGATTACGCCTTTTTCTTAGAAAATGGAAAATATTTATAGATACATTAGACCATTATATACGAACGCAAGTACTGAAGCCATTCGCCCACTTAGACACTATGCTACAAATTTATAGTGGGGAGGATAGACAAGTTATCGTATGCAACACACAGATGCACGAACCTCTGGAGGTGATGCTGTTCTGAGCAATGTGGGAGAGGAGGACTCACCCCCCCCCCTTTTTTTTTTTCTCTCCCCTCTTCAGCTTCCCCACCACTATTATCTTTCCTTTACCTGTCAATCTCAATCTTGAGTCTAGATAAAGAGTAACAACAATAGAGAGCCAACCCACCAATGGTTATTTGTCAATTGACCTTTGTTTAACTGTATCTAATTGTAATTAGTTATATAACTAGTTATTTGGTTTAAAATGTTTGAAAACTTAAAGGAACAGAACACTTCATCGAGAACAGACATCGGAATCATGCTATACAACAGAAAAGACTCATTGCTATTACCTCCATAAAGCCAATGCTATTATCGTATGTTGCATTCTACTGTCATGCATAAATGATTGTACAACAAAAAAAGATATGCAATGTATGTCTGAGAAGATCTATATTGTATTGTGCTGTTGTATATGTTCAGTTTCCTTTAATAAAAAAGTGAATTTAAAAAAAAATAAAATATTTGATTTATATAGATTAAAATAGGGCACCAATGTCTCAACAGCCTTTCAATGTGATATATTGTTGTTTTACTATGGTGATATATTAACTACATATAAAAAAAATATACTGTGAATCGCATTGGGAGTTGTAAAACTTTAATTACATATTTAAAGTAACATAAGAGAGAAAGCAATTTTAAGACACTTTTCAATTAACTTCTATTAGCAAATTTAATTCTATTGGTATCATTTTTTTGAAAAGCATGCCTAGATCATCTCAGGAGAAGCAATGCAAAACGGAGAGCTAGCTAGTTATTGGTGGCTACACATATATGCTTCTTGTCATTAGCTCACAAGATGTCTTCAGCTAGCTTCCAGTAATGTATTTCTGCTCTGGTGTTGACTTTAACTATGTGTTTAATGCCTTAGAATAGGGGTGCTCAATCTTTTCCTTGGAAAATGTTTTGAACTAAATTTTCCTTATTGCTCAGAATCTCTTTAAGCTGGCTGAGTATCATAAGAAATATAGTTCCAAAACATCTGGAAAGGACATGGTTGAGTATCCCTGCCTTAAATCATTTTTTTAATGCATTGTGGCCTCCACATTATTTTGCTTAAACCCTACTAAAATATTAGAGCATTTTCTGTTTGCACTTTTAGGTTCCTTATTGTTTTAGACTGTATGAAGGTTTTTTTTTTTTTACTCAATTGTTATTAAAGGTCGTTACATACAAGTACATAGAAAAAACAATATCATCTGATATCTTTTGAGACATGGTTAAGTACAAGAAGAATACAGGAGAAAAAACCAGGATTCAAACAAAAAATGTCATGTTTTAAAGGCTATTCAAAATATGTAAAAAGAAAAGAACAATAAGGTCATAAACTGTATCAAAAATTAATTACCTTAAAAAAAATTACCAGCAATACCTTCCCTAGTCAAACAGTTAATTGATAAAACAGATAAATATTTCACAAATCACTTAGATAAACTAAAATGGCATGTCCCAAACAAAAAATATAGAAAATATAGTATATACAATAGTATGTACTAGACAATGTATCAAGGGAGGTTTACAATTACCTTTTCTTGTTTAACCCCTTCTTAGCCCTTGTTATTTCGCTAATTTGACCTTAGTTTTAAAAGAAAGTTTAGACCACCATGGATTCGCTTATCAAGTTCCTGACTTGAGGGAGTTGGGGAAGGGAGGGCCCTTGAAAAACAACGAAATAGAAGAAAACAAGACAGAGCAAGATAAAACAGAGACAGAGAGACAAAAAAAAAACAACAAAAAAAAACAAATTTTATTTATCTGATATATTACAATATATACATATTTTCTAAAGGTGTAAAGCAGTTGCCTCTGTACATTAGGATTTTTATATAGTTTAACAAAGTCTATCCATTTTATAACAAATTTAATTTAAGGGTTTTGGTTTTTAGTGTCTATTGAATCTTATAACCGTGTAACAAGTCTGTTTAGTAGTACTGCACATAAACTATTGTTGAATTCAGAAGGGTTATCTGAAGCTATTGGTGAATGTGCTGAAATTGTAATTCGCTTGATAAAACGAATAGTCCTGTGGACATTCGTTTTGGACAATCAAATGTTAAAATTCGGTAATCGTATGTTGTTATCTCTGTTTTTCAAATGTTGTTACTATCATTTTCAAATATTCATAACTAGATGGAATATCCACATTCAAATTTTTTAATGTAACATTACATTTAACAAATACTATTCAGAAGTTCAATTGTTTATATGGTAATGAATTTAGTGAAATGATACATAATAGATAAACACATTTTTCTGTTTTAAATATTGCATATTTCGAATATTATGTTTAAAGAGAGCATTAGATATACTATTACAAATATTGATTCTAATTTTTCTAATTGGAATATTGCATAATTAATTTTGAATTATACAATGTTAGAATTAGAAAATGTGTAATCGAATATTACATTTAAAGATAGCATTAAAATACTATTAAGTTAAATAAATGTTAGAATTTTTTTAACAAACATTCAAAACAAAGGAAAGAATGTGTTAAATTTAATTAAATTTTTAGAATATTGCAAAACATTTGCCCATCCCTATTTATGATGACTGCTACAATATAATTAATTATGGGCAGTATTAAAAAAAAATAAAGACTAAAATTCAGAATTAAACCTGGGGTTTTAAAATTGCATTGACATAGAAGCAAATCATTCTTTAATAATAGCAAAAATAAATAAATACATGAAAGCGAATCAACATACCACCTTTCCCTGCTGACAACATCTTTAATTACTATAGAAAGGAAAAATACGGAATATGTATATGAAATTTGGCCTCAAGACATTGGCAAAAATGAACAGATGTCCCAAATTATCCTCATAGATATGCCTACATTAAACTTTTTTTCGATTAACCCATGCCTCATTTAACTGAATTATTATGTACATGCACATACTAGAAGCACTTAAAAATAATTAATAAAAACAATATTTCAACAAATTAAGACACACGCAAAATATATTATTTTAACAGAGAGATTTTTCCAACATATATGTGGAACTGCTTTATGATTTCCTCATAACTATTGAGGGTTTTAAATGTGAGCATACAACCGTATGGTGCTAATTGTATGTCTTTTTCTGTGTACAATAAATACCATGTTGCACTATTCCCCTCTCCATTTGTATTACATGTAATCTGTGAATGCATTTGTGGACAACATTGGACACCACTATCAATACATGACGTGGAGACAAGCTATTCCTGGTATCTTTGACAAAGATCTTTTCTACACTGTGCGGCCCTTACCTCATATGATTGAGGTAGAAGAGTGTAAGTAGATGCCCATAAGGGACCAGGATTATTGAGCCTCCGATGTTTACAAATATTATGAACTTTTACTACCACCTGTGTGTTTTTATCTATAATTAGGAGCTATTTATGCTCTCCCTCTCTCTGGGAATTTCGTTTTTTCAGAATTGGACATTTTAAATATATCTTGATGTTTGTTTGTATATTTATACAGACTTTTTAGCATCTTGAAAATGTTGCTTCAGTATTTGTGATTCTATATTAACTGCTTCTGTTTTCTAGCAGTGAATTATTTTCATGCGATAACCTTTTACACACCTAATATTCAGTTATACATTCTTAGTTTATGCGCCAATCCACAATTACTCTTTCTTCTGTGTGTATATATATATATATATATATATATATATATGTGTGTGTGTGTGTGTGTGTGTGTGTGTGTGTGTATGTGTATGTGTGTATATATATATATATATATATATATATATATATACACACACATATATATATATATATATATATACACACACACATATATATATATATATATATATATATATATATATATATATATATATATATATATATATATATATATATATATATATATATACACATACATACATACATACACACACGCAATCTGTTTATTACACAGGCTGGCATTACTCCGCCCCTTCTTGGATTGACAGCCTATATGAGTAAATCACGGAACAGATTGTCAGCTACCTAAGAGTATATCTGACAGGTACTACACTATTAACATAAGCACAGAGATGAACACTTAGAACATAGGGGCATATGATAGTGCTACACACAAGAATAGTGTTATATATAACAAGTAGGGTTGCATATGCTAAGAAGTGGAGGTACTAAAGAGGGAATTCACATTGTGGTTAGATTTACACTTATAAAAAGAGGCAGAGAGAAGCCCGATTTATCACACTTACTCTTAAACATATGTTTGAATTGTTAGGTTAATATATTTTGTTACGTACACACCGGAAGTGATGGTTTTTGATAACTTCCAGTGTAGATTGTAATAGAACACACTGTTTGTGTTCCAACACGGCACAGTGTGAGTTGTAATGTTCACAAGTTTGTTATGCTGATGAAGGAGAAGTTTTCCCTCCGAAGACGTTACATTAAATTCATTGTTGTTTTGCAAAGAAGACCTGCGAGTGCAATCGTTTATTGGAGTATTAGATTTGCATCTTTGCACCCAGTTGACGACTGGAGGGTTGTGCTTTAGATTGGCCTGTGATGTGTGTTTTTTACATGTGACCAAGGCCTCCTTTTGATACATTAAAGGCGATTATTTAAATCTCTTCATGCTGACTTAAAGGGACATTAAACACTAAATACATGCTAGATAGAATGATGCATTCAAAGAAAAGATTAGTCCATGAGTAACATGTAGATGTATTTTTTAAAGTTTCATTAGTTGTTTAAAAAGTGACAAAATAAGTGTAAATTTTTAGTGTCTATAAAACACTGGGAGCTGCCATGTTGTAACTTGTGTTACCTTCTCTGCTGTGGCCAATTAGATTCAGTTATAAATAGGTCACTAGAGTGTGCAGCCAATGGTTGTGCTGGATTTAACAGTGTTCTGCACTTCCATTTCTAACAGGAACTGAAAAGCTCACAATTTCAGAATGGAATTACAGGCAAAGAGGACAAAATAAATAATGAAAGTATATTGCAGAGTTGTTTTATATATACAATTTATCATTTTATATTACCATCTCAAAGTGTTTAATGTCCCTTTAAGTGTTGTGGACAACTGAGGATACACACCGGATCCAGATCCCCAGCCCCTTTTTCCTTTGGATATTTACAGGCCGTGCTTTGCTGGTGAGTGCTGATCTCTTTTTACACACACACACATATATATATATACATACATATATACATACATACATACACATTGTGGATATCATTTTAACCTCTAGTGAGTGTTTTTAACTATTTTTAGCTCCAATAAAGAGTTTTTCTATGATGTTGATGTGGAGTTGCGCCTCTCATTTCCTGTCTCCAAAAGGCGCCAATATTACATCATATCCTATGTGCGACCCATTGACCCAGAAAGTTCTCATCCACAATCACTTCCGGTATCAACTTGTTTAACAAAATAACCAAAAATCCCTCAAACATACTTGATTCTAATGTGTGTCGAAAATAAACAAAACATCATTCTGTATAAAATATAAACAGGGTATAACTACCTAAATCTGATCTCACCACATTTCCGGCGTGTAACCGCTATGTGTATATGTCTACTGACCGGAAGTGACGTCACTTCCGGTTCCGGTGTACATAAACGTCCATCACGCATGCATTCACCCAACACGTGTTTTATCGGTTCCAAAATAATTTGTATCTCGCCATGATGTAGATTTGCGCCTTAAAAAAGACAGGTAATGTAAACGGTGTTATAAGTGCATTCCTTGGATACTAAAAAACTCACACTTTGCAAACTGTGCATTCAAAATATGATACAAATGAAAATTAAAAATAGGAGGATGGATACTGACAGATATAATACAAGTCTGACATTAACATACATAACCATAGACACTAGCCATAGTTACCTACTACGAGGAGAAATACCCCTCTTAATCATTGGATTATCAACACTATACCATGTGACTTGGATCAACGATACATATTATGCTAAGTGACAAATTTGGCTAATATTTAACAGGGGAATACATTGCAATCATAAACTGCTACAGAACGAGTAGTATATATAGTGCATTCATAGTGCACAAGAGTCGAATCAGTAACTAAAACACAGCCACCAAGGTCTAGGGAGTTTAACGCGGTGGACCACATGAGTCAAAATGATCCATGCCACCCACCGCAACACACTATACTATAAACGGGTAGGCATCCCGCCAGAAGGCGGAAAGCCACCCTCACAGTTCCCATCCACAACCTGCAGGTGCTAAAGTGCTAGCCGGCACATGTAAACACTACCCTACACTAAACTTAATACCACATCATATCAAAGCACCAAAGTCCGGTGGAGAGTTGTGTCCCTTAGGGTGCATGGTCCCCAGTCGGAACATCCATTTTGCTTCTTTTCTTAGCAGTAGTTTATTCTTATCTCCTCCACATGTTAACTTTGGAATATGGTCAATGAGGATAAACTTGATAGCAGATACCGCATGCTTCGCTGTCAGCCAGTGGCGTGCCGCTGGTTGATCAGATTCCCCTTTCTTAAAGGCTGATCTAATCGCAGCTCAATGGTTAGCCATTCTTTCACGTATTTTCCCTTAAGTTTTTACTATGTAGTGTAGACCTCATGGACAGATGATCAAGTAAACTACAAAAGTAGTATTGCAGGCAATCGGTTGATTGATGGTATATACCTGGTTTCCATGTGGATGATTAAACTTTTTAGTGGATATCATAGCGTTACAAGTTCTCTAGTGAGGGACGGCCTCAGAGGAGGAATAGACCCAGATGGGTCACTTTTGACACAGTCGATTCTAGTGAGGCAGATTCATCTAACACAGAGAGAGAGACTAGAGTAGGAGAGTCTGGTAACTCAGAGCCACAATCGTTTAATCGTGGGACTAACACTGACAGTAGACCTTTTTTAGGGGTACAGACCAGGTCCCGAGGGGGAGGAGGTGGAAACTACCATTTCTCAGGACAAAGAAGGGTCGGCCACAGACCTCCATGCAGGGGCAGAAAACTGCTGACAGTGATATCATCATCAACTTAAGTACACATATCCTCAATGAACATGAAAGAAGCCTGTTAAACAAAGGTCTTTCTTTTGTTCCCAACAAGAGGATTAGTGAACTTGACTTCATGATTGATATTAATAGATTTCCGAGACAGTTAAAGGTAAAAGAATTCTTCCAGCACCAAGCAACGTGTGCTGGCAGGGGATTTCACATTGCTGGACAACAGTCTAAATATGATCCTATTAGTTATAGTCCTAGCATCAAGACATTTATCAGGATGGTGCAAGACTAGGAACTTGAAAGATTTCCTTCCATACAATGGAGGGATAATCTTACTCGAAATCAATGTAATGCTATCAGAAGTTTGCAGGATGATAGCACCATAGTGATCTGCCTTGCGGATAAGGGCAGTGCTATCATTCTGCTTAACTATGTGGACTATTGTAATGATATATTATCACAGCTCAATGATCCTAACACGTATCTTAGATTGACATTCGACCCGACTGACAAATTTAGAAAACAATTGCAGGAACTGGTGAATTTGGCGGTTGCACAGGGATTTTTGACAGAATCATTGGGCAAACAGATGGTTAATCTTGCTCCCGTGATTCCTAGTCTTTACACAATACCCAAAATACATAAAACCCTTATCAATCCACCGGGCCGCCCAATTGTTTCTTCACGTGATTCATTGTTACAGCCCATAGCTCAGTACGTTGACTTCTTATTACAACCTGTGAAACGTGACACCAGAGCTTTTTTACTAGACTAGTGAATTATTAAGATTAATTAAAGGGATCCAAGTGGAGAAAGATGATTTACTGGTAGTACTTGACGTTAACAGTCTGTATACAATTATTTCATACCAGTTGGGGGTTGGAAACTTTGAGGGAACTCCTATTAGCTTCAGATAAGTATGTCGGTCCACCCATTGAATTTTTGGTACAGTTGGCTGAGTTCTGTCTGACAAAGAATTATTTTAAGTTCGAAAATTCTTTTTTTTCTCCAGGTGGCAGGCACGGCGATGGGGTTGAATATGGCCCCATCATACGCCAATTTGTTTATGGCAGGTTTTGAGAACCACTATCTATGGTGTCATGATGTGCCTCAAGTGATTTTCTACAAGAGGTACATCAATGACATCTTAAGGATCTGGAGAGGGAGCTCTGACAGCCTGCAGGAGTGGTTCCAAAAATTTAACAGCACTGACACTACGGTCAGGTTCAAGATGTTGTTTAGTGATCATCACATTGAGTTTTTGGATTTGATGATTACTAAGGAACTGACAAGTCTTGAGACATTGTTGTACTCTAAGCCAACTGATCGCAACTCCCTATTGATGGCCCGAAGTTGTCATCCACCATCTTTGGTGAAAGGGATTATTAAATCACAGTATATAAGGGCCATTAGAAACAATTCTAGCAGAGAGAAGGGGGGGTCAAAGGTACGAGAGATGCAAAATAGATTTGCTCAAAGAGGCTATCCTATCACAGTTCTAGAAGCAGTTAAAGAACAGATTAAGGATACCACACAGAAAACACTGCTGCTGAAGAAAGATCAATGTCAGGAACTTGACATCAATGTCATTTTTTCAACTACTTTTGCGCCCAATACATCTAGGTTTGGACAGTCTATCAGGGAACACTGGCATATTTTACTCTCCGATCCCAAATTAAAATTTGCACAAAATACTCGCACTTTGGTCGGATACAGATGCAGTACTAACCTCAAGGATTTCTTAGTAATTAAAGTTCCAGACAAGAGTTATACCAAAGAAGAACATCAAGGCACATGCAAGGGATGCTTTTGGTGCCCCAATTGTAACGCTATGATAGCCACTAAAAAGTTTAATCATCCACATGGAAACCAAGTATATAACATCAATCATCCGATTTCCTGCACTACTACTTTTGTAGTTTACTTGATCATCTGTCCATGTGGTCTACACTACATAGGAAAAACTCAAGTGACAATATGCAAATGAATGGCTAACCATCAAGCTGTGATCAGATCAGCCTTTAAAAAAGGGGAATCCGATCAACCAGTGGCACGCCACTGTCTGACAGCGAAGCATGCGGTATCCACTATCAAGTTTATCCTCATTGACCATATTCCAAAGTTAACATGTGGAGGAGATAAGAATAAACTACTGCTAAGAAAAGAAGCAGAATGGCTGTTCCGACTGGGGACCATGCACCCTAAGGGACTCAACTCTCCACCGGACTTTGGTGCTTTGATATGATGTGGTATTAAGTTTAGTGTAGGGTAGTGTTTACATGAGCCGGCTAGGACTTTAGCACCTGCAGGTTGTTGATGGGAACTGTGAGGGTGGATTTCCGCCTTCTGGCGGGATGCCTACCCTTTTACAGTATAGTGTGTTGCGGTGGGTGGCATGGATCATTTTGACTCATGTGGTCCACCGCGTTACACTCCATAGACCTTGGTGGCGGGGTTTTAGTTACTGGTTCGACCCTTGTGCACTATGAATGCGCTATATATACTACTCATTCTGTACCAGTTTATGATTGCAATGTATTCCCCTGTTAAATATTAGCCAAATTTGTCACTTAGCATAATATGTATTGTTGATCCAGGTCACATGGTATAGTGTTGATAATCCAATAATTAAGAAGGGTATTTCTCCTCGTAGTCGGTAACTATGGCTAGTGTCTATGGTTATGTATGTTAATGTCAGACTTGTATTATATCTGTCAGTATCCATCCTCCTATTTTTAATTTTCATTTGTATCGTATTTTGAATGCACAGTTTGCCAAGTGTGAGTTTTTTAGTATCCAAGGAATGCACTTATAACACTGTTTATATTACCTGTCTTTTTTAAGGTGCAAATCTACATCATGGCGAGATAGAAATTATTTTGGAACCGATAAAACATGTGTTGTTGGGTGAATGCATGCACGGTATTTTAGCAGAAGTGACGCACTGTGTACACCAGAACTGGAAGTGACGTCACTTCCGGTCAATAGATATATAAACATAGTGGTTACACGCCGGAAATATGGTGAGATCAGATTTAGGTAGTTATACCCTGTTTATGTTTTATACAGAATGATGTTTTCTTTATTTTCAACACACATTAGAATCAAGTATTTTTGAGTGATTTTTGGTTATTTTGTTAAACGAGTTGATACCGGAAGTGATTGTGGATGAGAACTTCCTGAGTCACTGGGTCGCACATAGGATATGATGTAACATTGTGCCTTTTGGATACAGGATATGGGAGGTTACTTTGTGGTTGTTAACTTAAACACATGTGTTTGTATGCACTATATGTTCTGAGGAAGGGAGAGGTTTACTCCCCAAAACATCAATACATTTTGACTCCACGTTTGAAAAAATCCTGGTTTGTCTCTGTCATTAAAGATTATATATATATATATATATATATATATATATATATATATATATATATACACACACACACACACACACACACATATACATATATATATATATATATATATATATATACATACACACACACATATACATATACATATACATATCCAGAGAGTGTGTGCCTGCTTGGATATAATTATTACTTTGTCTGCACCCTGGTCGATACTATAGGAGATGAGAGTGCACTGTCTATGACAATATTTTTTTTTTATATATATACATACACAAATTATCATTCATATTCATAAAGTATAGAAGTGTCAAAGGGGTATAGAATATATTATTTAATTATTTAATCAGAGAATTTTCCAACAGATTACAAAGATTGTTAAAATAATTTAAGCAAATGCAACTAATAGGATTCTAAATTGGCCATTAACTAAAATAAATTGGATATATCTGGGATATATCCAAATGAAAAGAATTGCAACTATTCACATGTTTCTCTCAGCTGGTTTGATATTTTTTTTTATCTACAATGTTATTTCAGGCTTTACAATATATACATATAAATTATATAAATCATTACTTCACAACATGAACTATGTAAATTAGACTATATGACAGATTAAATGTAATGAGATTATTTTAATTAAATGAAATATGCAGCTATAAATAGGCTGTGTTATGTAAATATGCAATAACTTTGACAAAACAACATATACATAATCAATTGTTATGTGAAATCCTAAAATAAATACTTTTTACATTTACTCTGATCAGCTTCTGTAGTCACCATTTCAATATTTTTCTCTTTTTAAAAAATAAATAAAAAAGAAATATATTTTTCTATAGAAAAAAGCACTGGTTTTGTCCTGATCTAATTGATTAAATTCAATGGACTAACTCCCATTACTCTTGCCTTATTTGAAGGAGCCAGTCTCTGCTTGTTATTGGAGTATTAGGGGCTTTTAGTAATTTACATTAATTTTGCATTGTGTTAACTTCTCACATCTGCTGAGCAAAAATACAATATGGCTTTTTTAATCCATTTTTAATTTTTTTAGCAGAAAAAAAAAAAAACAACAACAAAAAAATCACTTGTGTGAATTAAGTACATAATTACTATGTATATAAGTTGTAATATTAAATGTCTTAATAGGATCAGCACCAATCTTATTTGTTGACACAGAAGGTGGAATTAGTATTTAACAGTGGAGTTGGCCAGTAACTTTATGGATTTGCGAAAGATCCAGACCGCCCTGTCTGTGGAGGGGCAAAATGCGTAATCAATGCAAACATAATGGTGTGAAGCTGGTCCGTTTGTTACCGAACATTGGATGTATAGGATAACTGGTGGAACTTTTGGATTGGATTTCATCAGGAGAATTGCATGCTTGAAAGGAATGTGCTGTCATCTGTTTGGGATTTAATTCCCTGTATCTGGACCAGTGGTACTTTCATCTTGGGTTTTTAGGTCAACAGCTTAACATTCTTGTTGCCTTGAATACACAGGGTAAGATTGTATAGATGATTCCTATATCATGGAAAGAAGTGTTAACAAATACCGGGCTCCATGTACTTTTAGGCAAGCAGACAAGCATCTCAACTTGAGAAGTTGTTCGCTTGCCTTCTCTGAATATGGGCAGTGGATGAACCGGATCCGCTGCAAGTATGTATTTTTACACGCTCAAGTGAGCCTGTAAAACCTACCCCCTTCTCTCATACAAACAATCGCGTGAGAGAAAGGAATGTCAATCACCCTGAGCGAGCGAGCTCTTGGTGATTTCTCTTCGCCACCTCAGAAGTAGCAAAGAGTGTAATAAGCAGCGGTCTAATGACCACTGCTTCTTACATTGCAGAAAGCAGGCACACATGTGTGAACCTATCCCACAAGGACTCCGGAGAAGCTTATGCTGTTTTGTACATGGAGCTCATAATCTATGCTTTATGAAGCCCACTAGTTATATTTATATTGCATAAATAGTCTTATGGAGCTCTCTATAATATTATACAACTTAATTTATAGCTATTTAACAGTTTCCCAAATATGAAGAATTTTCCATCATCAGTCAAAACATAGTATGAGGTGCCTAGGGGTATGTTGGAGACATTCATTTTTTTAATTAAAAAAAGGGGAAGGTTTCCCTATTTGTCTTTTTCAGCAAGGAATACAATTATACTCTTGACTCTATATGGTGACTATAGACTGGTTCTCTTTGGATTTACAGCAGCCTTCTAGGTACATAGTCAGAGGGAGCAGGGGGGCAGTTGTCCCTAGGCACCAGTCTAATGAGAACTGCGACAAATCTAGAACAATAATTCAGATGATTTCATATTTGTATCATCTAACATTAAACAAAGCAGCTAACTTGCCTCTTAGAATTGGCATAACCGTGCATGGCCACTTACACTATATACACTATCAGGCCCTGCTGGCTATTATTGCTTAATTGATTAGCTTATGAGCATCTACTCTCAAATAATAGACCTTTTTGTTTATTCTAGATGGCTGGCATACAGAGCTGTAACAGGGTGCACGGAGGCAGTGAGCATGTGTCAGTGTGTAACCAGTTCATAGCTGAAGCTGCAAAAAGAAATAGAGCTGAAACCAGGAACAAAAAGAAAGGGTACCGCTATTGCTATGAAGGTGAAGGTTGTTAAGAGAGATACTTCATGATTCCCACTCTCTCTGGACTTCACCACTGGTATGCTTGAGGTTAAATGGAAGAGAGAATGTGATTGAGGACTTGATCAATGGTTGGGATACTGGTGCAGATAAATGACTTGCCCCCGGAGTCTCATGTCTATGCTATGTCTTTACAGCCTTCCAATCACTGAATATCTATACATGGACTTACAGTGTTATTCATCTGTCAACCTTGGCTACAGAATAACAAAAAATGATTGTCACACAGTGACAATTTCTGGATATACTAATAGACTTATAAGGCTGTCTAAATATACCACTAAATTTATGAGTTTTTTTAGATATATGGAAAGGCTTATAAGACTCCCCCGGATGTTCCAATACACTAACAAGGTTATCTAGATACAACACAGCAGGAAATAGGGGCAAATTAAATAGTAGAAGTATATTGCAAACTTGTTTAACTACACTGGCCCCTACTTAGACGGATCTGTTTGGCTGCACACCTACACAAGACTTAAAATACTGTCTGCTCCGGAGGGTCGTTGCTCTGTTCAGGAGCGCAAATTGCCTGCTGCAGGTAAGTGAAGGCCTGGTTTATTGCAGCAGCTAAAAGGGCTGCCAAAAAATTGAGCTGTGACAGCATCTGGAAGCCAACTGTGAGTATCCGGGGAAGCATAGTTGACACCGGACGGAGATGATGTACAGCAGGGCACCCATACATTAAGGTTTGACTTTTCCCTATATTAAAACCTATTTGTGTGTAACAAGTGCTGGGAAGGGACTCCCTTTATCCTATTCTCTTCTGCCTACACTAACCTGGCCCAATAAAGTTGGATCTGCTGTGCCCTGGGGATATTTTACACACACTTCTAAGGGACATTCTCGGAACTGAGGGAAAATAGCAATGAGTATGCTGGGGTTTGTTAAACCTGATGAAAATCAAGAAAACAGTTCCTCCCTTACGTGCGGTATTTGGTCAAATGCCTCTCTTCACACCCCTTTTAAATCAACTCCTTTCACTTACAAGTGTGAGTTATTAAACAGTTCACACAGTAAGTTGCGCTCGGTCCTGGGGGACAGTCCTTTTTCCAGAAAGAACTTGGCTGCACCTTCAAATCCCTTCTTCAAGCTGCATAGCCTCTCGAACTCTGTGTAAGTTTGATGTGCTGTTGTTGCCGCTTCGGCGTGTGATGTACATGGTCACACCTCCTTTCCTATTGGTTGACTGAAGGGGCTGGTCCCGTAATTGTTGGGTCTGTATCTCCCTAACTGGCTCCAAACAAGCAATTTCGCAGAGATGAAGAGAGCTCAGACACCTTTTAAAAAATTCTCACTTCTTTAATATTTCAAACAATGTATCCATAACTCCATAAAAACAGATATAGATATATATTCCGACAGTGAATCACAACACTTCAAGGCTACAGCACAGGATGGTGGTCACTAGAGCTCTAATTTTTTACAAGGTGTCTGTGAGCTCTCTTCATCTCTGTGAAATTGTTTGTTAAACCTGAGCCCTGAACTGATCTGCACTAGAGACTGAACAGCACTCTCCTTAAAGGAGTGGAATGCAAACTTAAGCCACATCCATTGTCACCCCCATTAACACCGCCAGTAAGGTCTCAGCACGAGAGTGTTCTAAATATGAACTGCACCTCACTACACCTGATTGCATCCTCAGGTGCATAGTGTTCCCTCTCCTCCCTTTCCCACTGGGCAGTACCTAGCAGGTCATACCCATCTATCCTTTTCCCTATATCATCATGCAGTAACAAACTCCCCAGGAGAGGGACCTTAATTCGCCCAGGGTCTCAGCTGAGGCAGGGGGATTATACGCCCCAATAAGTATTGAGGAGGTGACCCAGTCGATTAAAGAACTAAAAGCTACACAAGTTCCAGGGGCTAGATGGTTTTATCTCCATTTTCTATAAGAAACTCTCAGCGGAGATAGGTCCCACTTTGGTATCAGTTTTCAATTCAGCTTTCCAGTTGGGGCACTTTCCAAAAGAATATTTATAGGCATAGATTGTAACCATCACCAAGCAAGGTAAAGACCCGAGCCGATGTGAAAGTTATAGGCCAATATCTTTGATTAATGTAGATGTAGATGTCAAAATATATTCAAAGATATTGGCTAATAGGATGAGCAGGGTTCTCCCCTCCTTAGTGCACTTAGATCAGGTGGGCTTTGCCCGAGGCCGACACACGTAGACTGCTGGGTATCTTCACTGAGTCGGCTTCCTTGGGGTTCCCACTAGTTGCCCTGTCCTTAGACTCAGAAAAAGCGTTCAACAGGGTGCGGTGGGAATACATGAAAGTTTTGAGATTTTTTGGGTTCCTGACATACCTTATTACAGCCATTATGGCTTTATATTCGAATCCCTCAGCTACGATTAGAGGTAAGGGATTCTGCTCCAAACCCTTCAATATTATGAACGGGACTAGGCAGGGGTGCCCGTTGTCTCCTCTCCTCTTTGTACTTGTCATAGAGCTATTGGCAGCTATGATCAGGAAGTCAGATGAAGTACAAGGCTTGTTGATACATGATACCATACAGAAGCTCACATTATTCACGGACAACCTTACGCTATTTGTCACAGACCCCGAAACCTCTTTACCGGCAGTATTCAATATTATTGAGCGCTTTGGAAGCCTATCGTATTACAAACTTAACTATATAAAGACAGAAGCTTTGGCCTTAAATCTCTCTCCAGCGCAGATCTCTAACCTAAGAGGTATATATCCGTTTAAATGGTCCACCAGCCAATTGAAGCACCTAGGAGTAATCCTCTCACCAGATCCTAAAAAGTTATTCAAGCTAATTATGACCCACTTCTTAAAGAATTCAAGACCCTTACCGCTAAATGGTCAAGATTCGAAATATCATGGATAGGGAGAATACAGTCTGTAAGGATGATGTTACTACCCAAGGTCACCTATCTTTTTCAATGTCTCCCGCTAACAATCCAGAGTTATACCTTAAACCACTTCAAATCTGTGATTACCAGGTTTATCTGGCATAGCAAACCTCCGCGGATTGCGATGCAGCAGCTATAGAAACCTATTTTGAATGGGGGACTTGCGGCCCCTAATATTCATATTTACTATAAAGCTGCAATGCTGTTTCACATAGCAGCCTGGGGGACACCAACTGCGGACACCAGATGGAGGCAACTTGAACAAGCTGTACTCCCAGCGTGCTTACTTCTTGAAGATCTTAATTGGATCCAACACGACCCTGACACACTCATGGGAGTAGATAATCCTGTTATCAGGGCATGCATTAAGACCTGGAGGGAACTTAGAAATTTAACAAGGGTTGCTCCACATCCATCCCCTGCTCATTCTGTCAAGGCGCTGCTGCTCTGTCTACCAGACTCTCACCCATAAGCGTGGTCCTCTTGGGGCCTAGGAAAAATTCAAGATCTGTATGTAGCAGGGGAGCTGGTGACACGGGCCCTCAGAATTTTAAATGTGGATATTCCCAAGAAACACCACTTTGAATATTTTAGATTAATTTCCATGATTTTGGCATGGGGGTTCCAGAGAGACCAACTCGGAGACATGACACAGTGGGAGAAAAGATGGCTTGCTGGCAAGCCTTTTCGTAAGGCCTTAACACTACATTATCAGGTACTACTAGATTCAGAAGGGTTTGTGAAGATGTTCCATGTCCTGGAGTGGGAGAGAGAAATGGAGCAGGCCCACACTGAAATAGAATGGCAGAAATCTATACAAATTACGGAAAAAAGCAATTCACTGTGTTACGCTATATGAGTTATTCATTAAACTATTGTTTCGCTGGCATAGGGTCCCAGTCCAATTACATAAGATATTTCCCCAGAAGTCGAACATGTGCTGAAGGAGATGTGGACAGAGAGGGTCTCATTTCCATATATGGTGGAGCTGCAGCAAACTAAAGAGAGTGTGGGATCAAGTAGCTAGGGTATTAGATCAATTGGGCTTAGTTCATAGATTGACACCAGATACTGCTCTCTTTCATCTAGGGCTAGGGAAACTGACTCAACCAGAGAGGATTTTGCGCATTCTCTTAGCCACAAAAATGGCCATAGCAAGAAACTGGCTGGGTACCTCCCGGATTTCCTTCTAGATGGTAAGGGACATAATTGAATATATCCGCACAATGGAATAATATTCTCTAAAATCTGAGGGCAAAATGGGACTCCACAGACTGGTTTGGGTGACCTGGGAGGAATGGGTGAGAGGAGAAGAAAAAGAAAGGGAAAGCGGCAGGTCAAACACATTGACACTTAAATCACGTAGTCTGTTTTCAATGGTTCTCAGCACACAATGCAATATTCCCCCCTGCTCCCCCCGCTCCCCTTTTTTTTGTGGTGTTTTACTTGCCCTGTATGAGTAAATATTTATTATTATTCAGAACTATTTCTATAATCACCTTCAAATTATTACTATGGGAAATTTAAGAAATTCTCTAAGCTCCCCAGAATTCTGGGGGGAAAACAAGAAACAGATGGTTAATAGTATTTCTTCTGCTTTACTTATAATTAACCTATAACCTGATGATCTGATGATGTTTTTTTGCGGACACCTAAAGACCTACTTTTTCCCCTTCAGACTTCCTATACGAAATATTGGTCTTACAACTAATACTTACTAAGAAACGTCTTCCCATGTTAAAATGTTTATATATAAAAGAGGTTGCCACTTATGGCTAATTGATCCTATTTTTTTAGGACCCAGTATTGCTAACTTCTAGGACATGCCTATGTACTAGATATACGAAACTTGATGTATGTATCTAGGCATGTTTCCATTACATTGTGCGATTTTGCTTTGTATATGTATGCCATTGCTACCTCAATAAAAAAAAGACTTTAAATATATATATTTTAACACTTATCAATTCAACATTATATAAGATGTCCTAATAAAACTTAAAGGGACATGGAACCCAAAATTGTCTTTAATGATTCAGATAGAGCATGCAATTTTAAACAACTTTCTAATGTATTTCTATTATCAAATGTTCTTTGTTCTCTTGGTATCTTTTGTTGAAAAGCAAGGCCATAAGCTCAGAAGTGTGCACATATCTCGAGCACTATATTGCAGCAGTTTTGAAAGCTACCCATTAGCAAGAGCACTAGATGCCATCACTACTGCATGACATGTAGTGATCCAGACATCTACCTAGGTATATCAAAGCAAATTTGATAAAATAAGTAAATTGTTTTTGGGGTTTTTTTAAAAAAAAAAGCTCTGCATAAATCACAAAACAAAATTTTGGGGTTTCATATTTTTTTAATATTTAGGAATAAGGATAATTTATGAATTTGGTATTAACTATATCCCCTAACAACATGTTTTCTGCAAAAGGATCAAGCCAAGCCTGGATAGATGGGATGGTGCTTTTTGACTGTATTGAAGACAAACAGAGAGCCAAGTTCTCAATTTTTTATTTTTTAGTTGGGGGAGCTATTAGCGTTGTTAACAAACAGTCTTATCCCTTTAACTTGCATAAAAAACATCTATTGCACCCCCAAAAAATTTCACATGTGGGCATCCCTACCAGATATGACTCATATTACCCTTTTCTCAACAGCCTTCCCAACATCCCCATATATTTTATTTAGTGCATACAATATGTGTATAACTGAATGTAACACTCAACATGTTAATGTAATGAAAAAAAAATACTATATGGTGACAGTATCAATCTCAACATTCCCTTTGTGTAAAGAGTATAAAGATATAAAAAAATATCTAGGACTCATTTCTAGCATCTATAAGGGGCCAAATTAGGAGTTGAGTGTAAAATATTGCTTACTCTAAAGTGATATTTGCGCTCAACTGAGTAATACCAGCGCACACTAATGTCAACGTTTACTATGAGTTAGGTGCAATGTGAACGCAAACCTCACGTTCGCATTGCATGGAGGCATTGCGCTTACAAGAATGTGCTTCCATAGGCTCCAATAGGAGCATTGTTCCGATGCCGTCAGATGTCACAGAACTTAAAGGGATAGTATAACACCAAAAATGTTTTTGTTTAAAAAGATAATCCCTTTATTTACCATTTCCCAGTTTTGCATCATCAACACTGTTATAAAAAACATAATTTATGTAAGAACTTACCTGATAAATTCATTTCTTTCATATTAGCAAGAGTCCATGAGCTAGTGACGTATGGGATATACATTCCTACCAGGAGGGGCAAAGTTTCCCAAACCTCAAAATGCCTATAAATACACCCCTCACCACACCCACAAATCAGTTTAACGAATAGCCAAGAAGTGGGGTGATAAGAAAAAAGTGCGAAAGCATACAAAATAAGGAATTGGAATAATTGTGCTTTATACAAAAAAATCATAACCACCACAAAAAGGGTGGGCCTCATGGACTCTTGCTAATATGAAAGAAATGAATTTATCAGGTAAGTTCTTACATAAATTATGTTTTCTTTCATGTAATTAGCAAGAGTCCATGAGCTAGTGACGTATGGGATAATGACTACCCAAGATGTGGATCTTTCCACGCAAGAGTCACTAGAGAGGGAGGGATAAAATAAAGACAGCCAATTCCTGCTGAAAATAATCCACACCCAAAATAAAGTTTAATGAAAACATAAGCAGAAGATTCAAACTGAAACCGCTGCCTGAAGTACTTTTCTACCAAAAACTGCTTCAGAAGAAGAAAACACATCAAAATGGTAGAATTTAGTAAAAGTATGCAAAGAGGACCAAGTTGCTGCTTTGCAAATCTGATCAACCGAAGCTTCATTCCTAAACACCCAGGAAGTAGAAACTGACCTAGTAGAATGAGCTGTAATCCTTTGAGGCGCAGTTTTACCCGACTCAACATAGGCATGATGAATTAAAGATTTCAACCAAGATGCCAAAGAAATGGCAGAAGCTTTCTGGCCTTTTCTAGAACCGGAAAAGATAACAAATAGACTAGAAGTCTTTCGGAAAGATTTAGTAGCTTCAACATAATATTTCAAAGCTCTAACAACATCCAAAGAATGCAACGATTTCTCCTTAGAATTCTTAGGATTAGGACATAATGATGGAACCACAATTTCTCTACTAATGTTGTTGGAATTCACAACCTTAGGTAAAAATTGAAAATAAGTTCGCAACACCGCCTTATCCTGATGAAAAATCAGAAAAGGAGACTCACAAGAAAGAGCAGATAATTCAGAGACTCTTCTGGCAGAAGAGATCGCCAAAAGGAACAAAACTTTCCAAGAAAGTAATTTAATGTCCAATGAATGCATGGGTTCAAAAGGAGGAGCTTGAAGAGCCCCCAGAACCTAATTCAAACTCCAAGGAGGAGAAATTGACTTAATGACAGGTTTTATACGAACCAAAGCTTGTACAAAACAATGAATATCAGGAAGATTAGCAATCTTTCTGTGAAAAAGAACAGAAAGAGCAGAGATTTGTCCTTTCAAGGAACTTGCGGACAAACCCTTATCTAAACCATCCTGAAGAAACTGTAAAATTCTCGGTATTCTAAAAGAATGCCAAGAAAAATGATGAGAAAGACACCAAGAAATATAAGTCTTCCAGACTCTATAATATATCTCTCTAGATACAGATTTACGAGCCTGTAACATAGTATTAATCACAGAGAAACCTCTTTGACCAAGAATCAAGCGTTCAATCTCCATACCTTTAAATTTAAGGATTTGAGATCCTGATGGAAAAAAGGACCTTGCGACAGAAGGTCTGGTCTTAACGGAAGAGTCCACGGTTGGCAAGAGGCCATCCGGACAAGATCCGCATACCAAAACCTGTGAGGCCATGCCGGAGCTACCAGCAGAACAAACGAGCATTCCTTCAGAATCTTGGAGATTACTCTTGGAAGAAGAACTAGAGGCGGAAAGATATAGGCAGGATGATACTTCCAAGGAAGTGATAATGCATCCACTGCCTCCGCCTGAGGATCCAGGGATCTGGACAGATACCTGGGAAGTTTTATTGTTTAGATGAGATGCCATCAGATCTATTTCTGGAAGTTCCCACATTTGAACAATCTGAAGAAATACCTCTGGGTGAAGAGACCATTCGCCCGGATGCAACGTTTGGCGACTGAGATAATCCGCTTCCCAATTGTCTATACCTGGGATATGAACCGCAGAGATTAGACAGGAGCTGGATTCCGCCCAAACCAGAATTCGAGATACTTCTTTCATAGCCAGAGGACTGTGAGTCCCTCCTTGATGATTGATGTATGCCACAGTTGTGACATTGTCTGTCTGAAAACAAATGAACGATTCTCTCTTCAGAAGAGGCTAAGACTGAAGAGCTCTGAAAATTGCATGGAGTTCCAATATATTGATCGGTAATCTCACCTCCTGAGATTCCCAAATTCCTTGTGCCGTCAGAGATCCCCACACAGCTCCCCAACCTGTAAGACTTGCATCTGTTGAAATTACAGTCCAGGTCGGAAGAACAAAAGAAGCCCCCTGAATTAAACGATGGTGATCTGTCCACCACGTCAGAGAGTGTCGTACAATCGGTTTTAAAGATATTAATTGAGATATCTTTGTGTAATCCCTGCACCATTGATTCAGCATACAGAGCTGAAGAGGTCACATGTGAAAACGAGCAAAGGGGATCGCGTCCGATGCAGCAGTCATAAGACCTAGAATTTCCATGCATAAGGCTACCGAAGGGAATGATTGTGACTGAAGGTTTCGACAAGCTGAAATCAATTTAAACGTCTCTTGTCTGTCAAAGACAGAGTCATGGACACTGAATCTATCTGGAAACCCAGAAAGGTTACCCTTGTCTGAGGAATCAATGAACTTTTTAGTGAATTGATCCTCCAACCATGATCTTGAAGAAACAACACAAGTCGATTCGTATGAGATTCTGCTAAATGTAAAGACTGAGCAAGTACCAAGATATCGTCCAAATAAGGAAATACCACAATACCCTGTTCTCTGATTACAGACAGAAGGGCACCGAGAACCTTTGTAAAAATTCTTGGAGCTGTAGCTAGGCCAAACGGCAGAGCCACAAACTGGTAATGCTTGTCCAGGAAAGAGAACCTCAGGAACTGATAGTGATCTGGATGAATCGGAATATGCAGATATGCATCCTGTAAATCTATTGTGGACATATAATGCCCTTGCTGAACAAAAGGCAAGATAGTCCTTACAGTTACCATTTTGAATGTTGGTATCCTTACATAACGATTCAATATTTTTAGATCCAGAACTGGTCTGAAGGAATTCTCCTTCTTTGGTACAATGAAGAGATTTGAATAAAACCCAAGCCCCTGTTCCGGAACTGGAACTGGCATAATTACTCCAGCCAACTCTAGATCTGAAACACATTTCAGAAATGCTTGAGCTTTCACTGGATTTACTGGGACACGGGAAAGAAAAAATCTCTTTGCAGGAGGTCTTATCTTGAAACCAATTCTGTACCCTTCTGAAACGATGTTCTGAATCCAAAGATTTTGAACAGAATTTATCCAAATTTCTTTGAAAAAACGTAACCTGCCCCCTACCAGCTGAGCTGGAATGAGGGCCACACCTTCATGTGGACTTAGAAGATGGCTTTGCTTTTCTAGAAGGCTTGGATTTATTCCAGACTGGAGATGGTTTCCAAACTGAAACTGCTCCTGAGGAAGAAGGATCAGGCTTTTGTTCTTTGTTGAAACGAAAGAAACGTAAACGATTATTAGCCCTGTTTTTACCCTTAAATTTTTTATCCTGTGGTAAAAAAGTTCCTTTCCCACCAGTAACAGTTGAGATAATAGAATCCAACTGAGAACCAAATAATTTGTTACCCTGGAAAGAAAGGGAAAGTAGAGTTGATTTAGAAGCCATATCAGCATTCCAAGTTTTAAGCCATAAAGCTCTTCTAGCTAAAATAGCTAGAGACATAAACCTGACATCAACTCTGATAATATAAAAAATGGCATCACAGATAAAATTATTAGCATGTTGAAGAAGAATAATAATATTATGAGAATCATGATCTGTTACTTGTTGCGCTAAAGTTTCCAACCAAAAAGTTGAAGCTGCAGCAACATCAGCCAATGATATAGCAGGTCTAAGAAGATTACCTGAACACAGATAAGCTTTTCTTAGAAAGGATTCAATTTTCCTATCTAAAGGATCTTTAAACGAAGTACCATCTGCCGTAGGAATAGTAGTACGTTTAGCAAGGGTAGAAATAGCCCCATCAACTTTAGGGATTTTGTCCCAAAATTCTAATCTGTCAGATGGCACAGGATATAATTGCTTAAAACGTTTAGGAGTAAATGAATTACCCAAATTATTCCACTCTCTGGAAATTACTTCAGAAATAGCACCAGGAACAGGAAAAACTTCTGGAATAACCACAGGAGATTTAAAGACCTTATCTAAACGTTTAGATTTAGTATCAAGAGGACCAGAATCCTCAATTTCTAAAGCAATTAGTACTTCTTTAAGTAAAGAACGAATAAATTCCATTTTAAATAAATATGAAGATTTATCAGCATCAACCTCTGAGACAGAATCCTCTGAACCAGAAGAGTCATTAGAATCAGAATGATGATGTTCATTTAAAAATTCATCTGTATAAAGAGAAGTTTTAAAAGATTTTTTATGTTTACTAGAAGGAGGAATAACAGACATAGCCTTCTTGATGGATTCAGAAACAAAATCTTATGTTATCAGGAACACTCTGAACATTAGATGTTGATGGAACTGCAACAGGTAATGGTACTTTACTAAAGGAAATATTATCTGCATTAACAAGTTTGTCATGACAATTAATACAAACAACAGCTGGAGGAACAGCTACCAAAAGTTTACAGCAGATACACTTAGCTTTGGTAGTTCCAGCACCAGACAGCAATTTTCCTGAAGTATCTTCTGACTCAGATGCAACGTGAGACATCTTGCAATATGTAAGAGAAAAAACAACATATAAAGCAAAATTGATCAAATTCCTTAAATGACAGTTTCAGGAATGGGAAAAAATGCCAAGGAACAAGCTTCTAGCAACCAGAAGCAATGAAAAATGAGACTTAAATAATGTGGAGACAAAAGCGACACCCATATTTTTTTAGCACCAAATAAGACGCCCACATTATTTGGCGCCTAAATGCTTTTGGCGCCAAAAATGACGCCACATCCGGAACGCCGACATTTTTGGCGCAAAAGAACGTCAAAAAAATGACGCAACTTCCGGCGACACGTATGACGCCGGAAACAGAAAAGATTTTTTGCGCCAAAAAAGTCAGCGCCAAGAATGACGCAATAAAATGAAGCATTTTCAGCCCCCGCGAGCCTAACAGCCCACAGGGAAAAAAAGTCAAATTTTTAAGGTAAGAAAAATGATTGATTCAAATGCATTATCCCAAATATGAAACTGACTGTCTGAAAATAAGGAATGTTGAACATCCTGAGTCAAGGCAAATAAATGTTTGAATACATATATTTAGAACTTTATTAAAAAAGTGCCCAACCATAGCTTAGAGTGTCACAGAAAATAAGACTTACTTACCCCAGGACACTCATCTACATGTTTGTAGAAAGCCAAACCAGTACTGAAACGAAAATCAGCAGAGGTAATGGTATATATATATAAGAGTATATCGTCGATCTGAAAAGGGAGGTAAGAGATGAATCTCTACGACCGATAACAGAGAACCTATGAAATAGACCCCGTAGAAGGAGATCATTTAATTCAAACAGGCAATACTCTCCTCACATCCCTCTGACATTCACTGCACGCTGAGAGGAAAACCGGGCTCCAACCTGCTGCGGAGCGCATATCAACGTAGAATCTAGCACAAACTTACTTCACCACCTCCATAGGAGGCAAAGTTTGTAAAAACTGATTTGTGGGTGTGGTGAGGGGTGTATTTATATGCATTTTGAGGTTTGGGAAACTTTGCCCCTCCTGGTAGGAATGTATATCCCATACGTCACTAGCTCATGGACTCTTGCTAATTACATGAAAGAAATATACTTTTTACCTCTGTTATTAACTTGTATCTAAGATTATGCTGACTGCCTCCTTATTTCAGATCTTATGACAAACTTGCATTTCAGCCAATTAGTGCTGACTCAAAGAACTTCACGTGCATGAGCACAGTGTTATCTATATGAAACTCATGAACTAACGCCCTCTAGCTATGAAAAACTGTCAAAGGCAGAGGCGGCCTTATAAATTAGAATATGAGCCTTCCTAGGTTAAGCTTGCAACTAAGAACAACAAGAGAACAAAACAAATTATAAAAGTAAATTATAAAGTTGTTTAAAATTACAAGCCCTATCTGAATCTTGAAAGTTTAATTTGGACTTTACTATCCCTTTAAGCACAGCAACTCTAAATATGTATATGAATATATATTTATGTGTTAATATGTGTATTTTTTGTTTGTAATAGTATACATATATTAACACGAATATATATGTATTTAAGCATATACATATATATTTACAGGGAACACACAGTTCCTATAGACCACTATGTAAATGCTCTTTTCAGTGCCGTTTTTGTCCCCACACCCGCCAATCTTTAACCCCTTAAAACTGCCTAGTGTAGTATTTTTTTTTTTTATGAAAAAATAAAAGACCCTCTCTTTTAAGGGCATTTGGGGCACTTTTAGAAAATTAATTAATTCATTTTCTTAGTGCTAATTGCTACGGTAAGCTTGTGATAGCAATAACCAGCCACTTGTAGAGGCTGGCTATTTATCGTTCGCCCCCAAACAAGAAAATTTGCCAGATTGTACGCACCCGTGATAAATTAGCGCTCCTCTTGTAATCTACCCCAAAATGATTACTAAATGCTTGTCTCAGACATAAAACAACTCTGAATATATGAAAGCTCAATAATCAAAATAATGTCTAAAATGTTGGTGTAAAAATGGCACACAGGGGGTATCCATTTAATGCTATTTGTAATTAAATTTGTTATTTCTATAGTTAATTATATGAATGGGTTAAAAAGTTATCGGTCCTGGTAAATCATTGAATCAAATGTCTTTCACATTTTCAACATCAGTTACATTCCACGGGCTCTTTGTATTCAAATTTCTCTTTTAGTGCTGAACATTGCTTGGTTCCTGTAGTCTGCAATTAGTCTTCTTTGTGTTTTTTAATTGCCACACAATTATGATTAAGAACACAATTATTCCCAATAGAAGTCATCACCTAATGAATTTTCCAGAATCTCCTGCTAATATCTGAATCCTTAATCTCTTCAATTAAGAATAGTTTATTCTATATTTATACCCTCATGCAAGAAATGGAAATATTACTTTATCAAGACATAACTTCAGTGGGGGGGGGGGGGGGGGGTTGGGGGGGAGACATTACATTTATACACTATTTTTATGTGTATTATTTGTAAACCACACTATGTATATAATGCATGTAAGATGTCAATAAAGCTCACTTCTCATTTCTTTCTGCTAGGTTGTAGTTTTTTTTTTAAAAAAAGGTTCTATTTCTAGGCAAGACACACAATTTAGGTAAAATGCCAACTTTCCTGCTGTGCTAAACTTTCTGCATCAAATAGAAAAATCACTATTATAAGGTTTTGTTGTTGCTTTACTATCTAGTAATTGGAATGCACAACAGGAGCTGATTCTATCTAATATAACTTATTAAAATGACATGGTAACTTTTAAAGGAGACACATGCTACCCCTGTTTAATAAAATAAAAAAAAAATGCTAAATTGTAGCTTGAAATGAAAATATATTTTGTTGAGAAAATGGAGGAATGTAGGGCCAAGTAGATATATTCTATGTTTCTAGGGTAGTTTTAATAGATGAGTTTAGAGTCGATTACAATGTTTCAGAACTTTTTTTTTTTTTTTGGTGGGGGACACAGTTTTGTTGTTTTAGGTAATTCTCAGACCTGTAAACACATTTTCAGATTGCCAAAAAAAACTATATTTAAAGGGATGCTGAACCCAGTTTTTTTCTTTCATGATTCAGATAGAGCATGCAATTTTAAGCAATTTTCTAATTTACTCCTATTATCGATTTTTCGTTTCTCTTGCTATCTTTACGTTTAAAAAAGCAGGAATGTAAGCTTAGGAGCCAGCCCATCTTTGGTTCAGAACCTGGGTACCGCTTGTTAATTTGTGGCTAAATGCAGCCACCAAACAGCACTATCCAGGGTGCTGAACCAAAAATGGGCCGGCTCATCCCACCCACTCCCCATGTATTCTTTAATGTGTGCTCCTGAAACAGAGCTTGAAATGAAAATGGACAAAAGTGTGGCAGGGACCCCAACCACCACTTTGCTCCACCTACCTCCTCTGCCCCTCCTCCACCTCATTGACCCTCCCATCTGCCTTGCCCCTCCCACTTTGTATGCCCCTCCCCCACCATGTTTTTATATGCCATATAAAGAGACAATTTTTTTCCTTAAATATTTTTAAGAACTACTAAATTAACAAGTGCTTATGCCAACAACAAAAAAATCCCCATGCCTATGTGCACTACACTTTGGAGCAGAAAGTAATGAGGGGCAGACAAGGGGGTAAAATATTTTTTTACTGGCAGCTAAAAAGGTAAAATCATTTGTATTTGTATATTTCTTTTCAATAAGATGTATGATCCTATAAGTAGGTGTCTATACTAAATAAAGATAAAACTATCTCCATTTTCACTAAAACCAGAGAAGGTTTAAAGAAATCAATTTTAAAGGGAGAGTAAAGTCAAAATTAAACTTTAAAGGAACATGAAACCCCAAAAATTGCTTTCATGATTTAGATCATACAATTTTAAACAACTTTCCAGTTGACATATTATCAAATTTGCTTAATTCTCTTGAAGGAGCAGCAATGCACTACTGGCTTCTAACTGAACACATGGAGCCAATGACAATCGATGTTCTCTCTGTCACACACACAGCCCCCTCCCTAGTTCCTTATATACAGATATACTATTATAGAGAGCTTCCCTCTGTCACATACACAGTTCCCTCTCTAGTCCCTTATATACAGAAATATATTATAGAGGTCCCCTTTGTCACACACACACAGCCACCTCCCCAGATCATTATATACAGATATATATTATAGAGGTTCCCTCTGTCACAAATACAGCCCCCTCGCCAGTTCCCTATATACAGATATATATTTTGAAGCAGACTGCAGTACTTTCAATCAAATGCCTCGCCTGACTTATACTAACCAGTTATATGGTAATAATTATAAGAGCTTAAGTCAAACTGTTTGACTGCTTTGCATAAGTAAATGCATGGTCATTGCCCCCCCAAGAGCAATATCAATGGAGAAAGGTGGGTATTAAGCAGGCCCTCATCCGTTTAGCAGTGATCACACTAAAAATAAAAACATTTTATCTGCTTTGTTCAAACCCTGCTATTTTAAAAATGCCCTGGTCTGTATAGATCAGTATCTTTCAACATGATCCACAGAAGAGCTTCCGCTTCCTCAATATATATATATATATAAAAAACTTTTCACAGTGTTTCTTGATCATTGCCAATGACTTCTTGATAGCTCCTTCAGTACAGTATGGTCTCGTCATGATATGTACCAGTAAGTAAGTAACCAGCTACCAGCCAAGCCAATATAACAACAAGTGAAGCAATAGCAAATCACTTGTTAATATATTGGCTTGGCTAGTTACTGGTACATAACAACATGAGACCATACTGTATTGGAGCTAGCAAGAAGCCATTGACGATGCTCAAGAAACACTGTGAAAAGTTGTTTATTTTTATATTGAGAAAGCTCTTGTGTGGTCTGTGGATCATGTTGAAATATATTGCTCTAGACAGGCCAGGGCATTTTCAAAAGAGCAGGGAGGGTTTGGACAGAGCAGATGGAATGTTTTTTTTTAGAGTGACTGGCAGCAAAGCTAGTTTAATGCAGATGATGACCCCTCTTGTTAAAAAGTTAACTTATTTGAATGGTCTAATATATTCAAAAGACAGCTCTTCTATTAGATTTGAATGGCTTAAAGAAAGAATTAAAAAACAGCCACAGTCTGATGTACAAAGTATGCACAATAAAATTCTAATTTGTTGGAATGGGGATACAGTCTCTCTCTAAAAGAATGTTCCTGATTATTGTCTTATGGGCCAATCTAGGGTTGTCACCAGATTAGATTTTACATATAGTAATAATTATTAAGTGGCAGATATTTACATGAATCCTAGACTTACATTGACTTTTCTGGCTTTGCTCTCGTATCTCTTTAAGACCAGTGTTTTGTTATCACTCTTATTAACCAGCACATTTTAATTTTGTTCAATTGCAGCCCAACTTTGATTGGGTTGGAGATTATTTTACCTATGATGCAGGAGCCGGTTTGTTACAAAGGCGACAGAGACAAGTGTCATCTCAGAAAAAAATGAGACAAGCATTTTGGATCAACTAAAAGCTTTTGAAAGAGACTGGTATTCACGCCATGCCAGAAGTCTGATAGTTGGGTTCATTTATACCTCCACTTTTCTCTTGCCATCTAGTCCTGGTCCCCCTCCGGCAGCAGCCAGCTCCTTCACTATCAGACTTACATCCTTAGCCATCGTTGTCTTCACCTCGGCCCGTCTGACTGGCTCAGTCTTCCTCAGCAGCTCGGCTCCTTCTTTCACTGAAAATCACATGTGGCCACTGTCTGTCTGTCTGCTGCAGCTGCCGCCTAAGCTTAAAATTTAAAATTGTGTGCACTGCGTGTGGAGGCGGAGCTGAGCAGCCAGACAGAGCCAGGGCAGCTGGATAGTGAGGTAATCATTAATATGCGGATCGGATTCCGGATTTATACACACCGGCTGTCCACATATTGCACATAACTTCCTTGTTACACAGGCTCCGCGCTCCAGTCTTTTGTTCCTACTTGTCACGTTAACCGGCTCCTACTTGAGCTAAGTTCACTTCCTTTCCATCATTCACAGTCACATCTCCACCACCACCGCACCGGGCCCCCCTCCGCAAATAAATAAAAATAATCCAAGGAAAAAAAATATATATATTAATGAAAAAAATTAATAGAAAAAAACTGCAGCATCAGTATAATGCATGGGGCCCCTTTAAGAAGCCAGGCCCTCTGGCCAGGGCCGATTTGCCAGACTTGTCAGTCCACCCCTGCCAGCCACCCCAATGTTAACAATGAATGACAAGCATTCATTGTTTACTAGGAGAGCAGAGAGGACCCGGAACATATCACAGAAGGTTGGACTTGGTGAGTGCCATTTGGCAAACATGCTGATTAGATGACCATTAACATAGTCACCAAAAAAAAAAAAAATAATCCCAGGGGTCCAGCATAGAATTATAACAGAAGTATTACTTGATCTCATGGATTTAACCCTTTCAGTGACAAGGACACAGTTCTTTTTAGAAATTGTGTCATGAAGGTGCGTTCTAGTTTGAAAGCCCAATATTTTTGTGGATATATTATTGCAATGGAGTCATTTCACATTTTAAAGTATGAGAATTTTCAAAATCCCATTTTAGAAGAGGAGGCCATTTTCTTCTTGTAGACAGGAAAATGGTATTTATTCAATCAATAATTGGAAATATAAAAAAAAATACTTTTAAAATATTAAAAAAGTGTCAATATAATCATTGAGTAAAAATGTCCCGTATACCCATTGTGCTTGAATACAAATAGCATTCATATTGTTTACCAGTGATCCAGATGTATTCAAATTATAATAGGTTTATCTCACTAATGTAAATTATTACTTCCTTTACACACTGTGCTAAGAGGTTAGTTCAAAAGAACTGTAATATAACCATAAGAGGCATGAAAGGGCCAGAATTAAGAAAAATTAATAATAGGAGTAAATTAGAGAGTTGCTTAAAATTGCATGCTCTATCTAAAATTTGAAAGAAAAAATTTGGGTTCAGTGTCCCTTTAAAGTAATATGAAATTCAGTGGTACATACATTAGTAGACATGTGCATTTGACAGTTCCATTGCCAAATGCGGAAGGAGATGACCACTGTTTTCGGAGCCGGATTTCTTCTTGTGAAAGTGCAACAAATGAAGATCTGTACAAATCCAGAACTTAGCGTACTGCAAAGTCAGTAGTAGAACAAGCCAGTAACAGTACAAAAAGACTGTTTTTTTAAAATAATTTTTAATTAGGCTTTTTTTTTTCTTCTTCTTAATGCTGGATTGTAGCAGGATTGTTAAGAACACAATCTTATAAGCAGACAAAGGAATCAATCAGCTGTCATTGCAAGAATGATATTGAATAGAGTAAAACTACAAATTTGAAGTCTCTCTCACCTGCAGAAAGTTATTTCCTATCTTTAGACTAACAATTTTAACCACAAACTAATCAAAGGTTTGTGTTGCATGTATGTATTTATTTGTTAAAGAGGGACCCTCATTTTCTTTTATCTTTAAACAAATGCAGCATTTGCATAACATATTAAAGCTTGCTACAGTTTGGGTAGTGTTCTAGACTAATTATCTTATCTCTTGATAAAGTCCTAGCTAATAGGGACAAAACACAGAGACTTAAGATATGGGATGGATCCCACTTTAGGGCACTGTGTTGCGATTTTGATCTGTGCTTTGCATTGTCAATCATACAGTGGGCAGGCAGCTTAGTGTAGTGAACAGAGGTTTACGGTTGATACTACGAAGATAATAGTCTCGCTGACTACCAGATGCCTGGTTGATGATTATTGGCAAAGTTTGTTTATACTGATGAAAGTGCATATGTGTATGTGTCATCTGTATTAAAGAGTGTTTATACCTTGAATCCCGGGGCGTCCTGTGTTTTTTCCTTTCTACAGTTTGGGTTGACTTCAATATTAGGTCATACTCTGTTGACTATTAATAAGAGTATTGCACACTCACATGAATGATATTAACTCAAACTTACCAATATATTTCTAAAATATTTTTACTAACAACTGAAACCTCCTTCCTATTTTTCACCACATACACTGGTCTATTCTATTACAGTTCTACTGGTAGCTTATAAAAGTTGTATTTATGTAGCATAAAAACAAGAGAAAGCAACAGAAGGGGATAGAATGAGCTAGACAATTAAATCAATAGATACAGAGATGATGAGAGAAATAGTTAAATATAGAGCAAAGCTGTCCAACTTGCATCATGTTAACAAATAGACAGGATGCGCTGTATAAAAGTATATCGATTTAAATGTGTCTGGCCCACTAGGATGTAAGTCTACAAAAATGTACACCACCACACTGAAAAGCTGAATAATATACATAGTCAAACAATTAATAATACATACCTATAAAGACAGGCAGATAGATTAGACAGATTAGATATACAGATAGATGGACAACCTGGACAAAATACAAATAGAATGGCAGATAGATAGATAGATAGATGATAGAGACAGAAAAATAGACATACAGATAGATAAAATGATAAATAGAATGATAGATAGATAGAATGGCAGATAGAATGCCAGATAGAATGGCAGATAGACAGAATGGCAGATAGACAGGCAGATAGATAGAATGGCAGATAGATAGAGACAGAAAAATAGACATACAGATAGATAAAATGATAAATAGATAGAATGACAGATAGATAGAATGGCAGATAGAATGGCAGATAGAATGGCAGACAGATAGAATGGCAGATAGATAGAATGGCAGATAGATAGAATGGCAGATAGATAGAATGGCAGATAGATAGAATGGCAGATAGATAGAATGGCAGATAGATAGAATGGCAGATAGATAGAGATAGAAAAATAGACATACAGATAGATAAAATGATAAACAGATAGAATGACAGATAGATAGAATGGCAGATAAAATGGCAGATAGATAGAATGGCAGATAGATAGAATGGCAGATAGAATGGCAGATAGATAGAATGGCAGATAGATACTTAAAAGATGGCATATGATGATATTCCATATACCTGAATGAATTATAAATGTGAATGTCAAATAGAATATTGTATATAGATACAAAAACACACTCAAATACTGGTAGCCTCAAAGTATAATAATAGTTAAAACAAACTAGTCAGCTTCAGCTGGTTACTGCAAATAAACAGATACATTGATACAAAGAAAACCCATCACAAATGTGACTTACATACATTACCATGCGTATAAGGCCAAAAATGAAATACAACAGCTGAGATATTTAACTGAGCCATTTATTCTTTCAAAGCCAAACATGACTAAAATTATTAAGAAAGAGTTAAGCATGAATCTAATTATTTCTGGGCATATGTCCATTTTTCAACCCTATCCAGCCACTAAAAAGCCTTTTGGATGATTATCAGAATTCAGGCAGGCATATTGTTAGTGACAGAATTCCAAGACATTTAAAATAACTCTGGACTGTTTGAAAATTCCAATCTTTGAGCTGAATTGTAAAACATGAAACTATGCTAAATATTAACAATGGCCTAGATTTAGAGTTCTGCCTTAGCCGTCAAAAGCAGCGTTAAGGGGTCCTAACGCTGGTTTTGGCCGGCCGCTGGTATTTAGAGTCAGGCAGGAAAGGGTCTAACGCTCACTTTCATGCCGCGACTTTTCCATACCGCAGATCCCCTTACGTCAATTGCGTATCCTATCTTTTCAATGGGATCTTCCTAGCCGGTATTTAGAGTCTTGGCTGAAGTGAGCGGTAGACCCTCTACCGACAAGACTCCAGCCGCAGAAAAAAAAGTCAGTAGTTAAGAGCTTTCTGGGCTAACGCCGGTTTATAAAGCTCTTAACTACTGTGCTCTAAAGTACACCAACACCCATAAACTTTGAAAAAGCCGAAACGCTATCGGCGAAACATGTTAGGGAGGGGTATTTGTTAAATACCCTATTTAGTTGTTTTTTAAATGGCATAACGTACTCAAATCTATTTATTTAAACAGTGGCAACTTGTTGAAACTTAGGACTTCATTAGTATTGGTTCACAGTGATAGTGGCATATACTGGGGGCTAGCTATTTGACTAAGTATAATAGCCTTAACGGCTAGGTGCTCATTTTGGCTGCTTTCAGCCTCAATAACAGCCCAATAAGTATGTATAACTGATAAGTTTAAATGCCCATTTACAGGCATATGTGCATGTGTGTGGACTGTTAGGAATTATTAATAGAGTACGGGGAACATTTTTTTTTAAAAAAAACTTTTATTTAAAAGTACTATGATTTGCAAACTCTGAGCCAAATAGTGAGCACAATATCTATAACAGTGCTTCCCTTAAACCAAACTGAACGCTGTATATATCTAGGATCAGCTATTGAGAGAAGCTTACATGATAGCTGTGCGTGTGTCTCACAAAGTTGATAATCTAAACGGCTAATTGCAGATATATGCGGATGTGTGTGGGCTGTCCAGAATTACAAGGATAACATTAGAAATCTATATGTACAGTACACGCTATTAATAGTATTGTGATATGTAATTTAGAGAACAATAGTGGGTAAAACACCTATAACAGCACATCCTTCACACTCCAAACGAATACCGCACATTGTAAAGGCTAACTAGTAGGGTGAAGCAAACTTGACAAATGTGTCTCCTATAACCCATATTAATTATTATACCTGCAATATTACAGCATAAACAGTGACACCAGTAACCAAAAGTCGTGCATCAATATATGCAATTGGTAAACGATCATATATGCAATATTAGCAATTTAATGGATGTATAAGGCTATTAGATATAGCAGCCAAATAATCCAGTATAATAACATATGCCACTAAATATAATTCTCTTAATTATAAGAGGAATCATCCATCAGTGAGAACTTTGATTACAGTTATTAGAGTTTATAATTAATAAAAGAGAAATATTATTATTGATTAAAATATAGACTCTTATTACTATTTTCTCAATTCAGTTATTTCTAAGTACACCAAGCACCGTAGCATGATATACAAATGATTAGAGAAGTCCACCCCTTACGGTATCCCCTGAGACAAGTGAAATCTATCACGATATTTAAAATCACTTCTCTGAGAAATAAGTGTATATACTAATAACTACTACTATGGTGGGATAGTTGTTACATCCAAGGAAACTAATGTGAGATAGAAATCCATATCTACATATAGATATAAGTTTACCTGCATTTTTCTACCCCACACCACCTATTTGTTATATGGTCTCTTAATTTCATATAACTTTAATAGCATGAAGGAATTGTGATTTTCATGCAGGTGCGCCATTCTGATGGATAAAAGGACAGATATAATCTGACACACTTACTATACCATACTAGTATATCACTGCAGTACTGCAGGTCCTAAGCAATTTACTCTCCAGTAATTTCAAGCCACTCTTATTATTTGTCGAGTTGTTATGTGTTTTTAAAGTGCACACACTCACACATTATATATTTTTATCTCGTTTAGTTTTAATAAAAGTTATATTTTAATTCTTCTTTTCAACCCACTGGCTTTGATTGGTAATTATTGAAGTTTTCATTTCAATTTATAACTCTCCTTTCAGGAATTGAAGTGCTACACAAGTGCATTCTTTTAGTCTTTACCCGCCTATGGGTTTAGACTATATTTGTAACCCATAAACTACCTATGTACCCCTAAACCGAGGCCTCCCCCCACATCGCAGGCACTCTAACAACATTTTTTAACCCCTAATCTGCCGACCGCACACCGCTGCCACCTACATTATCCCTATGTACCCCTAATCTGCTGCCCCTAACATCGCCGACACCTACATTATATTTATTAACCCCTAATCTGCCCCCCTCAACATCGCCGCTACCTTACCTACACTTATTAACCCCAAATCTGCCGACCGGACCTCGCTGCCACTCTAATACATGTATTAACTCCTAAACCGCCGCACTCCCGCCTTGCAAACCCTATAATAAATAGTATTAACCCCTAATCTGCCCTCCCTAACATTGCCGCCACCTAACTTCAAGTATTAACCCCTAATCTGCCGACCAGACCTCGCCGCTACTATAATAAAATGTATTAACCCCTAAAGCTAAGTCTAACCCTAACACCCCCCTAAGTTAAATATAATTTTATTCTAACAAAATAAATTAACTCTTATTAAATAAAGTATTCGCATTTAAATCTAAATACTTACCTGCAAAATAAACACTAATATAGCTACAATATAACGGATAATTATATTGTAGCTATTTTAGGATTTATATTTATTTTACAGGCAACTTTGTATTTATTTTAACTAGGTACATATTTACTAATTAAAATAATTACAAAATTACCTGTAAAATAAATCCTAACCTAAGTTACAATTAAACCTAACACTACACTATCAATAAATTAATTAAATACATTAACTACAATTACATACAATTAAATAAACTAAATTACCAAAAAACCAAACACTAAATTACAAAAAATAAAAAAAGATTACAAGAATTTTAAACTAATTACACCTACTCTAAGCCCCCTAATAAAATAACAAAGCCCCCCAAAATAAAAAAAAATTAACAGCTCTGTTACCTTACCAGCCCTTAAAAGGGCTTTTTGCGGGGCATGCCCCAAAGAAATCAGCTATTTTGCCTGTAAAAAAATACACAATACCACCCCCCAACATTACAACCCACCACCCACATACCCCTACTCTAACCCAAACCCCCCTTAAATAAACCTATCACTACCCCCCTGAAGACCTCCCTACCTTGAGCCGTGTTCACCCAGTCGGGCACCGATGGACCAAAAGAAGACATCCGGAGCGACAGAAGTCTTCATCCTATCCGCGCAGAAGAGAACATCCGGACCGGCAGACATCTTCATCCAAGCGGCATCTTCTATCTTCATCCATACGACGAGGAGCGGCTCCATCTTCAAGACCTCCGGCGCGGAACATCCTTCTTCAACGACGACTACACGACAAATGAAGGTTCCTTTAGGTGATGTCATCCAAGATGGCATCCCTCGAATTCCGATTGGCTGATAGGATTTTATCAGCCAATCAGAATTAAGGTAGGAAAAATCTGATTGGCTGATTGAATCAGCAAATCAGATTCAAGTTCAATCGGATTGGCTGATCCAATGAGCCAATCAGATTGAGCTCGCATTCTATTGGCTGAAATCAAAACTTTTACCTGCTTTTATTATTGCTCTTGAAAAAGACGCTTGTTCGTTGAAACGCGTAGAGCTGAAATAAATATATGTTTTTATACAACAGGAGATTTCCTTCCTTTTCCTTTCTGCTGTGATGAGCCAGACTTATTATATCCAATAAGTAAGTTACTACTTAATTTGTTATGAATGGTCTAATACACTGTTGATGGAGTTTTCATTCCACTCCTAGCCCAGCTGATACTTTCTTTGGAATCACATCACCATCATTACAGAGAGGGACACTTCTCACAAGCTGAACTCATGTTACTTAATGAGTGAGTATACTGCACATTATTCACTGGATTTTAATATGTATATCAAGTCCTTTTCTCTCTATTATTAGAGAAAGTGATTTCTTACCAAGACCAGCGCCATCTATTTCCATTTTCCATTGTCTATACAGTCCCTGGGGAGAGACTGAAAGAGGGCAGCGGTCGTGTCTTTATAAGGAGAGTATTGTTTTTAGCTCATTGTGTTAGACATTTTGTTTGTTAACACCTGACTTTTTGCTGTACACACACCTTTGCACTATTAAATAATACATTGCCTGCTAATGTTTACTTCCTAAATGTAAAACCTTGCATTTTCCCATATTAAAATCACATTTTCCATTTGCCTGCCCATACTTCTAATTTTTGCAGATCCCCTTGTAATGCAAGTTCATCCTGCTCTGACCTAATTATTATTATTATCATTTATTTGTATAGCGCCGCCAAATTCCGTAGCACTGGGTACAATGATAGGGGTATACAATGACAAAGATTTGTGATACAATACAAAACATAACAAGACTAAGCAAATCTAGCACAGGAGGAAGAGGGCCCTGCTCCGGAGAGCTCACAGTCTATAGGTGTAGGGTGCAGAGACATAAGGTTGGGGTAGCTTGTTACATTGGTTGTATTTGCAGCAGTGAGTCAGGCAGTTCATGTACATGTATTAGCTTGGTTCGGATGCGGGATGGAGGAGAGATGGTAAGCCTCTCTGAATAGGTGAGTTTTCAAGGATCTTCTGAAGCTATACAAGGTTGGAGACAGTCTGATGGAGCGGGGTAGAGAGTTCCAGAGGAAAGGAGCAGCACGTGCAAAGTCTTGGAGGCGGGAGTGGGATGTAGAGATAACAGGAGTGTAGAGACGTAGGTCAGAGGTTGATCGAAGAGGACGGGATGGGGAGTATTTCACGATGAGAGAGGAGATATAGTTGGGAGTTAGACTGTTGAGTGCTTTGTAGATTAGGGCTAATACTTTAAATTGTATTCTGGAGTGTATGGGGAGTCAGTGTAGAGACTGGCAGAGTGGAGCAGCTGATGTAGATCGTCTGCTTAGGTGGATGAGTCTAGCAGAAGCATTCATAATAGATTGGAGGGAGGAGAGGCGGTGTTTTGGAAGGCCATTTAAGAGTATATTGCAATAATCAATGAGTGACAGGATGAGGGAATGAATAAGTATTTTGTAGTATTTTGAGTAAGGAAGGGAAGAATTCTGGAAATGTTGCGTAGGTGTGACCGGCAGGATTTGAGAATACGTGGACCCGTTGCTCAGTGTGCCTAGAGGGATATGGCTGCACCTCACTGACGAGGCCCACAATAGGCCGAAACGTACGTCTGGGGTTTTGCTGTTTCTCTTGTTCAGAGAGGGATTGCCTGGTATTTCGGGGCTGGACTGTACTGTGAAGTCAGGATCAGACTGATCTGCTACAGGAAAGTTCTTCTCTGTGAAAGGCACATATTGAGCAAAAAGAGGATGCTTCTAGGGTGGTAACTAGCCATAGAACAAGCTATTATGCTATTGTTCGTTCCCAGGTTGAGCGCTTCTCTCTTTTTATTTATGCAAATTATGACACTTAGGGAAGTCTCCCTAAGTGTGATGCGGGAATCCAGATGTGGACCCGTTGCTCAGTGTGCCTAGAGGGATATGGCTGCACCTCACTGACGAGGCCCACAATAGGCCGAAACGTACGTCTGGGGTTTTGCTGTTTCTCTTGTTCAGAGAGGGATTGCCTGGTATTTCGGGGCTGGACTGTACTGTGAAGTCAGGATCAGACTGATCTGCTACAGGAAAGTTCTTCTCTGTGAAAGGCACATATTGAGCAAAAAGAGGATGCTTCTAGGGTGGTAACTAGCCATAGAACAAGCTATTATGCTATTGTTCGTTCCCAGGTTGAGCGCTTCTCTCTTTTTATTTATGCAAATTATGACACTTAGGGAAGTCTCCCTAAGTGTGATGCGGGAATCCAGATGTGGACCCGTTGCTCAGTGTGCCTAGAGGGATATGGCTGCACCTCACTGACGAGGCCCACAATAGGCCGAAACGTACGTCTGGGGTTTTGCTGTTTCTCTTGTTCAGAGAGGGATTGCCTGGTATTTCGGGGCTGGACTGTACTGTGAAGTCAGGATCAGACTGATATGCTACAGGAAAGTTCTTCTCTGTGAAAGGCACATATTTAGCAAAAAGAGGCTGCTTCTAGGGTGGTAACTAGCCATAGAACAAGCTATTATGCTATTGTTCATTCCCAGGTTGAGCGCTTCTCTCTTTTTATTTAAGCTTTTAAAGTAGCCCAGATTGTGATGTCATCAGTGGGCCGAGCATGGCAGCCATTTGAAATTGACCAAAAACAATATTCATTTAAAAAAAATGTTTTTACCGTCACTGCTGCATGATATAGAAAGTGTTCAGGAGGATATTTGCAGCTTAAAAGGACAGACAACACCAAAAGTTTTATTGTTTAAAAATATAGATAATGCCTTTAACTACCCATTCTGTAATTGGATTCTGTGTTTTCTGACAGTGAGGATAGGCAATCATATCTCTGCTACCTTGACCCTTCGATCCACAAGGTTGTGTACTGAGTCCATTATTATATTCCCTCTTCACCTATGACTGCCTGACTAGGTATGTGTCCAATAACATTATAAAGTTTGCAGATGACACTACTGTAGTAGGCCAGATTAGTAACAACGATGAAACTATAGCCTAAAGGGAGGAGGTAAAGCACCTGGTGACATGGTGCGCTAAAAATAATCTGGATCTCAAAACTAAGACCACCAAAGACATCATTATTGTTTATAGAAAGACCAAACGTTACACACATATGCCTATCTATATAAATGGATCTATGGTTGAACGTGTGACAAGTTTTAAATTCTTGGGAACTCATATTTCTGAAGATCTGTCTTGGACATTGAATACCTCTATCCCAGTGAAGAAGGTGCAACAACGTCTTTACTTTTTAAGGACACTGAAAAAGGTTAATCTGTCCCCTCAGATCTTACATTGATAATATTCTAATTAAATGTATTACAGAGTGGTACGGAAATTGTACTAACTCTGACCGTAGAACTTTACAATGGGTGGTAAAAAAACTGTACAGTATATCATTGGTGTCCAGTTACCTCTTATCGAGGACCTCCAGCGCAGGCAGTCTCCAAAAGGCTCACTGTATTATCAATGATCCTTTCCATGCTAGTAATGGATTATTTGCCCTTTTACCATCTGGGAGGCAATATAGGAGTCTGTACGGAAAGACAGCCAGGTTACGGAAAGTTTCCCCCCCCACCCCAGAGTTGATACCTTGCTAAACACAAACTCTTATTTTTTAAATTTTGTTATTGACTTTTTAATCTTATATTGAAAGATTCTGACCATAACTGAGTCTTATTCTGTATATCCTTAATCTGTTGTCAACTTATTATCAATTTATCATTAGTATTAAGGACTTTGCTGTCCCTTTTTTATATATTCATTATATACACACTGCACAGTGCACCTTTGATGAACCTTATTGTTCACTATTTACATGAATATACATCATATCACATTTTCATTAATATACACATTGTTTTTTCTTGTAATCCATGCACTTTATATATATTAATTGTGAGTCACTCTCATAATGTATGTACAGTATATACACTTAGCCTCTTCTAGGTTGTATTTTTCTTTTTTTTTTATCGCACAATGCACCTTACACATTTCTCTGTGGTATATATTTTTCTCTATTTTGGATAGTACCCTGCACTTATGGGTATGATGATAATGTTGCACATGTCACTAAATGCACACTTTTGCCCTTGTTCTCTTATTAGATTTACCATCTTATAGTACATTTTGTTATGGACGGGTTAGATATGCAATTATATTTGTTATCTTTGTTTTTATACCTTGTACAATGACAATAAAATGAATCCAATAAAATAAAAATGAATCCAAATTCCCCGGCTTTGCACAACCAACATTGTTATATTAATATACTTCATAACATTTAAACCTCTACATTTCTACCTGTTTCTAAGCCACTACTGACAGCTTCTTAACACAAGCTTTTTTATTTGCTTTTCACAACAGGAGACTATTAGTTCATGTGGGCCATATAGATAACATTGTGTTCACGCCCATGGAGTTATTTAAGAGTCAGCGCAACAGTGCACTAATTGGCTAAAAATCAAGTCAAAAGATAATAAATAAAAATGAATGTGATCAGGGGGCTGTCATAAGATGCTTAGATGCAAGGTAATCACAGAGCTAAAAAGCATAATAATATAACTGTGTTGGTTATGCCAATCTGGGGAATGGGTAATAAAGGGATTATCTTTTATAAAAATTCTGGTGTAGACTGTCCCTTTAATCTAAAGGAAGACTTTATGATGACTAAAGTGTAGACTGTCTCTTTAAAAATTAAACTACATTTAGTTTTAATAATGGGACTCAAATGTCATGGAACTTTAACATATTTCTCTAAATTTTTCATGCAACTCCTTTGGAATATATTGCACGAAAAAAATCACTGTCTCGCTGTATCAATTTATCCTAGGACTACACTCATAAGTCAGACAGAAGTACTTAGTTCTGCCTTATAGAGAAAGAAGGCTTATAAAATGGTATGGGAAAGCCAAATCTCTTTAAACCAACATTATCCTTCCAGAGTTGGTGATATTCTCAAAGGAAACAAAATCATATTTTACTTTATCTTGAAATAAAATTATAATGCTTATATGAACCTGAAATTATTTATGTTATCGAACATATCATACAGGAAAACCCATGTAAGCTTGGATAAGCTTCTAAACCTTTGTAAACCTGGCAAAACACAATTCTGTAAAGAAATCTCCTGTCAAAATATGGAATGGTATTAAAGACTTCTTATGCACATATCCATAATGCTAAGCTAAGAATGGTCTGTTGTCATTGTGAAGTTTAAATGCCTATATATAAATGTATAGCATTGGCAAACAAACTACTAAAAGTAAATGGAAGACTATTCTACTCAGGAAAATAGGTCTGCTGTTGAGAATTTTTTTTTTTTTTAAATATATTTGTATTTAGGTTTCAGAGTGTACAAAATAAACAAGGTTACATAAATATAGTAGGCATGAGTGTGGAACAGCATATAGATACGACTGTCATTAACATCTGTAATAAATTTTGTTGAACCACATGGTATCCACTGTTGAGTTAGGAGCAGCTCAATGGGGGACTATTCTACCAATACATATCATGAATATTACCATGACAGTATGGAACAGTCTTTTAAATTGTACACTATAAATTGTGAAGTTTAAATTTTGACTCCCTTCAAAAAAAAAATAAAAATATAATTGTATGCAATGTAGAAATACCTATATCAATGATTATGTAAGTGTACTACAACATTTCTACTTTGGAAGGACATTTGTATTTTCTATAGTTTACTAACAATATGTTTGCTTGACAAAGGGTTATATTAGGTGGTAGGCATGACACTGCAAATATTCTAAATAATATAATTAAAACTAGTGTTGTCTTTACACACAATATGAAGCACCACTAAATGCAGGGAACAAATTGGACTTTGATGCCACTGTGGACTATTTTCATTATGGATTATTGTACTTCATGTAGATCTGCATGCCTTCATCCAACACCAATAATTAAATTTCAAGATGGCACCACCAAAAAGCATATAGGTCATCTGGAAACTCAAATTGATTGGTGTCATTGTCAATGTTTCTATGAACCTTTTTGTACTCAGACAAATGAACATTCAGTACCTTAGATATTTCAATATCATTGAGAATCATGAAGTGTTGAGATTGATCAATGCAGTCAAAAAAGTATAAAAATATACACAAAAATATGTGTTTAATTATATTAGAACATTAAAAATGTTACAGTCAATATTCAAATGCTAAATACAATATTTGAAATATATGCAAAAAGTTAAACTGTGGATATTGGGTATGAAGTATCAAGAGCATTGAAAAATTATGGAATAGGTCTGGTAGTCTACTACTTGTATACTTTACACCAGGTATCATCAATAATGCCCATCCAGAGGTTTTGGAACTACATTTCCCATGATGCTTAGCCAGCTGAAATGCTGGCTGAGCATCATGGGAAATGTATTTCCAAAACCTCTGAAGGTCCACAATTGATAACCCCTACTCTATACTCTTCATATGTCTAAGCTTTAATCTTTATACACTTCATATGTCAAACATAAAGCAATATGCTATAATATATGTTTCATTGTAAATGTAAAATTGTAATCTAAACTGTATTATATAAATTAAATATGCAAAGTGATCTAATATTTATTATGCTCTAATAATGCAGGATATGTAAAAATGATGACAGTAACAGTATAAATCTGAAATAAAATTCTAATAAAATGCATTTGCTTTAACCTTTTTAATTTTTAAGATTTGTGTTGTGAAATCGCCATACTAGAATTATTTTTTATACACTAAAATGTCTAAATAAAACACAACAAATAAAAGGAATGCGTCTCATCTGCCTAAGTAAATTATTATATAGGTTCTTACTATGGTTATACAATAACGATAGCCTTCATTGACCATTTACACAACAGTGAGATCACATATGTCCTAAATCACAAAGACCACTATATATTTGAAGAGCTAGCACCAAGTTTTCCAAAAAAAAAATGACTCAGTCAAGGAGTGAGTTCGCATTGGACCAGATAAGAGGTTATACTCTTAGTAGTACATTCTATATAGTACTAGCTCTTTACTGTCTGGTTGTCCCTTCCCCAGATTCCATTTTAATATGAATATGCAAAGTTGAGATTCACTTAAATTTAGCAAGTAAATGTTTGTAGCAAATAAACTGACCTGCCAGGACTTTGACCATGGACTGCAATGACCCACTTACACCTCCTCTGGACAGTAAAATTTCCACCTTAAGTAATACAGATTCCACCTACCCAGACACTTGTTCCTGGTGGTGAAGTAATGAAGAGTAGGGAGCTATACTACTCTCCTGTAGTTTTTAAATGAAGGATGATTGGTCAGCAGCCATCAGCTTATTGTTTAGTTATGTTAGCCTTGAGTCCCTACTTCTCTTTTATATAAACATATATTGCTTCCCTTCTTAAAAATGGCATTTGCTCTCAGTTTTACTTCTACTCTGAAGAATTTTATAGTCTACAGTGTAGGACTCTACTGCCTTTGTACTCATTTGCTTTTACATATCTATATTTCTTTCTCCTTTTTTTAAATCAATGTTATTGTGCATATAACTCTTTTACCCAGTGCTGTGAGATTTGAGGGTTACTTACCCAATTTAATGGACATGAAACCCTTTTTTCTTAATTGATTCTGATCGTTAATACAGTTCTAAACATCATTGCATTGCTATTATCAAATTTGCATCATTCTCTTGGTATCTTTATTTGAAGTAGCAGCAATGCAGTACTTGGGAGTGGGACTAGCCAAACACATTTGGTGAGCCAAGGACAAGAAGTGTATATGTACAGAATGAATCAGCAGCAGCTCTGAGTCGTGCATTGCTGCTCCTAAGCCAATCTAGGCACACTTTTCAGCAAAGGATACTAAAGAGAATGAAGCAAATTAGATACCAAAAGTAAATTGGAAAAGTTGTTTCAAATCAAAAGCTTTAACTGAATCATTAACGTTTAATTTTGACTTTATCCCTTTGAGTTTAAAAATAATGACAGACAACTAACATAATTATTACAACATATCTACATTATGCAGTTAAAGAGACACTGCAAAGTTTTAAAGGGACAGTAAAGTCATAATTAGACGTTTATGATTTAGAAAGAGCATACTATGTTTAAAAACTTTCCAATTTACTTCTATTATTTAATTTGCTTCATTCTCTTGTTATCCTTTGCTGAAAGGTCTATCTAGGTAAACTCAGAAGCAGCTAGGAACCCAAGTTCTAGCTGCTGATTAGTGTATATATATATATATATATATATATATATATATATATATATATATATATATATATATATACACACATACATACACACACGTGTATATGTATATATATATATATATATATATATATATATATATATATATATATATATATATATATATATATACATATATACATATATACACACACATACATACATACACACACATACACATACATATATATACATGCATACATACATATACACACACAGATTGTCATTGCTGCACCTTCAACAAAAGATACCAGAAGAATGAAGAAAATTTGATAATAGAAGTAAACTGGAACGTTGTTTAAAATGGTAAGTTCTACTTAAATCATGAGAAAAAAAATGTAGGGTTTCATGTCCCTTTAAGCAGATATATGATAAATACAGCAGTTCTTAATATGTCCTCAGTGCTATAACAATCTAATTTTTCTGTTTTAAACTGAAAATACATTGTTTTTTTTCCGGTTTCTTTTTCTGGAAACTTATATTGGAAGTTTAACCTTCCTGTAGTTTTAATTAAATGCACACAGCTCAAAGACATGTTGAACTTTTCTTATTCATAGAATAATCTTGCATGCTAAATTGCTAATAAAATATACTGTTTGCTGATTTACAGGTATACACAATTATAATAATAACTATAGCTAAAACCTCCAGTCCTTCCAACGAGAAAAGGATCTTTACTTTCTATGTTATTTTATAAAGCATAGTCACAAACTTATCATGATTTTCTTCATACCTTAGTGAATCAGTTTCCCAGTATAGCAGGAATTAAAGATAGTTTTTTCACAAAAAAAAAGAGATGGAAATTATTTTACTTGCTTAGATTACTGCTTTAGATTTAAATAGAGAATGCAGTGTTTAATGGACATTCCAATGCAAAGAAATCACATGCTGTAAATTAATTACAGTTTTCAGATTTCCATAGCTGATCCTTGCTAAGTAATAATAATATTAATAACTTATATGGCGCTTTACTCCTTGTGTGAATTAAAGCAATTACCCATGATACATTTACATAAGAGGGTTAGAAGTAACATAGTAAATGAGATTGAAAAAAATACTTAAGTCCATCGAGTTCAACCTATACAAATCTAATATACTTAAAAAAGGCTCCAATTGATCTTAAAATTAATCCGATTAAAAAAGGTGACCCAATTTAACACAAGGAATGAATATCCCTGGATTCTGTTTTTAGCCAGAAATGTATCCAAACCATTTTTAAATGTATCTAAGGTATTGGCATTTACTACCTCCTTAGCTAGTGTGTGCCACAATTTGATTACTCTTACACTGAAAAAAGTTTACATTGCAGTAAATTAAATCTCCTTTCCTCTAGCCTTAAATTGTGTCCTCTTGTCACAAACAACTTTTTTGGAATAAACAGAGCTTCTGCCATTTCTGTATATGGGCCTTGGATATGTTTATATAAAGTAATCATCATGTCACCTCTCAAACACGTTAGAAATTTTAGTTGTGAAAGGTTTGCATAGACAAGTAGGTCATGAGCCTTTGTTTATAGATATATGCATTTGGCATTCGTTTGTATAAATTAATGCGGAATATGACCACAGGTAGCGGTATACGTCTCTTTTGAGAGACGGATTTGTTTGTGTGATAGTGTCAAACACCAAGATCTGTGTGAATCTAGATATTTGTGTTTTGCACTAGTAAACAAATAAATCTAGCGCCATCTATTTGCTTTTAAAATTTCAGGAAAGTTTTATTTCATTGTGCTAGGGAGACTGTTCTACAAAGATGGGGCGGCATGGCTTAAAGCTTAATGGGAAATAACAAAAAAAAAATGATTCTATGATTTTTTGTTTTGTTTGCATGCTATAATATCTAGGTAGGCTGAAGAGCTGCCGATTGATGGCTGCTTGTATATTCCTTATGTTATTGGCTAAACCAATGCATTCAGCTAGCTTCCAGTAGTTAAAGGGATAGTTTAGGCAAAATTAAACTTTCATGATCAGATAGAGCAGGCAATTCTTAGGAGCCAGCCCATTTTTTGTTCAGTACCTCTATCTAAATCATGAAAATTTAATTTTGACTAGACTATCTCTTTAATTGCTGCTCCTTTAACAAAGAATATCTTAAAGAATAAAGCAAATTAGAAAATAGAAGCAAATTGGAAAGTTGTTTGAAAATTGCATATTTGAATCATGACAGAAAAAAGTTTGGCTTAATGTCCCTTTAAAGGGACACTCAAGTCAAAATAAACTTTTCTGATTCACAAAGAACATGAAGTTTTAAGACACTTTCCAATTTACTTCCATTATCAAATTTTGCACAATATTTTTATATTCACACTTTCTGAGTACCAAGATCCTACTGAGCATGTGCAGAAGCTCACAGGGTATACATATACTAGTCTGTGATTGGCTGATGTCTGTCACATGATACAGAAAAAAAAAATCTACTGCTCATTTGAAATTCAGAGTAAGTTTTATTGCCTTGTTAATTTTGCAACTCAACTGCAATGAGTGGTCCTTTAAGCAACAGGACATGTGTTGATCGAAAAGTGACACTTGGAATTTAGGGCAACAGTAATACTTTTAGATAGCTGGGTCCCTGATTGTGTAAAGCAGGCCTATCTTGAATAGTATGCACCAAATTATTGGCAACCAGTTCATGGAGTGGCAAAAGAGACAATGGGAACAGCACACACTCTGGAATTAGTGCACGAATGACCCTAGGACACTGCCAAGTCCTAGAAAACGTATAAATACAAAGCAAGGTCTTCAGCACTTTTCAATAGTTTATTGACACATTGGAATAGCGACGTTTCGGGGTCACAGCCCCTTACTCATGCGTGTTCAAGCATGAGTAAGGGGCTGTGAACCCGAAACGTCGCTATTCCAATGTGTCAATAAACTATTGAAAAGTGCTGAAGACCTTGCTTTGTATGTATTTAGTTCATGGAGTGGAGGATGGTTGAGTTTTTGTACCAACTGAAGTATCTGTTTAGCATCAGCAAAACAGTGGACCTGATTTTATTTAGCACAGGATGGTGATATTTCTTTTTCCATTCTGTTTTATTTGTTTCACTTTATGGTGTGTTTTGATCTGATTTTTTTTTTTTTTATTATTTCTACTGAACCAGTTACAAGTTATTACTTTTTATGCCATAAACGGCTATATTTAAGCATGGAAGTTTAGAGATATAGTTGTAAGATAACACTATGTAAATGTACATTTTATGTCAAAGCTTTGTTATGTGGCACACTTTATTTATTGACTTCATAATAAAAAATAAAAAAAAATAGTTTATTTAACCCATTTAAAAGATACAATATATATGCCAATGCTGAATTCTTCACAGTAGTTATGAATAATAAATAACATTTTGTTGCTAAGTAAAGAAATTGATAGAGGTAAGGAAAACAATAAAACAAACTATGAAATACTTGACAAATCCACAAAAGCATTAAACAATGGTTAAAGGGACAGTAAACATCAGAATTTTTGTTGTTTAAAAAGGTAGATAATCCCTTTATTACCCATTCCCCAATTTTGCATAACCAACACAGTTATAATAATATACTTTTTACCTCTGTGATTACCTTTTATCTATGCCTCTGCAAACTGCCCCCTTATTTCAGTTCTTTTGACAGACATGCATTTTTAGCCAATCAGTGCTGACTCCTAGGAGCTTTGTGTGCCTGAGTTTAATCTTATCTATATGAAACACATGACATGAACTAATGCCCTTTAGTGGTCAAAATGCATTCAGATTAGAGGCAGTCTTCAAGGTCTAAGAAATTAGCATATGAACCACCTAGGTTTAGCTTTTAACTAAGAATACCAAGAGAACAAAGCAAAATTGGTGATAAAAGTAAATTGGAAAGTTGTTTAAAATTACATTCCCTATTTAAATCATGGACTTTTTATGGACTTGACTGTCCCTTTAAATATACAAAATCCATGTTTAAAACGGACGTTAAATACAAAAAAGGTGAGGCACTGTAAAGTTTGTTTGCATATCCTTACCCAGAATCCTGTTCTGTAGTGAAAACATTAGTTAGCGGAGGTTTATAGTGGAAATAAAATCTACATATTGAGTTATCTATTGTGCATTAATTTACTAATAAAAAATAATAAGCTTTTCTTCTTTCCTATTATATTTGTAATATTTATCATTTATGTAGTTTCCACCTATAGATTCAGGTGGGGAGAGCTGGTGCAGCTCAAAATAAAGGTTTCTTGATCAGCCACCTCAAGCTAAACCTCATGTGTCTTTAAAGGGACACTAACCCCAATTTTTTTCTTTCATGATTCAGATAGAGCATATAATTTTAAACAACTTTCTAAATTTACTTCTACTATCAATTGTTCTTCGTTCTCTTGCTATCTTCTTTATTTGAGAATGAAGGCATCTAAGCTAAGGAGCCAGCCAATTTTTGGTTTATGACCCTGGGCAAAACCATTTTATTGGTTCTGTCTAAACAGCAAGGACAACCCAGGTTGTTCACAAAAAATGGGCCGGCATCTAAACTTACATTCTTGCTTTTCAAATAAAGATACCAAGAGAATAAAGAAAATGTAATAATACAAGTAAATTAGAAAGTTGCATGCTCTATCTGAATCATGAAAGAAAAAACGTCAGTTCAGTGTCCCTTTAAGGTGGGGCATGTAAACAAAATATTGAAATCATTAGAGTCAGAACAGCTAATTCCTGATTTCTAGCTGGGGATAGATGAGAGAGACTAAGAGGATACATTATCTTTCTTCAGTCCAGAAAGGTAACCTTATTATGGGGTACAGCAAGATGCAATGCACTGGCAAGGGACTGGCCAAATAATTATAAGCTTTAAAGTATTGTCCTTGTATTGGCATCTCAGCCTCTTGAAAAGCATCAGATGCCTTGTGGAATCCCTTAATATCGATGAGGTCTTTGGAAGGGAGATTTAAACCTGGGTTCTCCTAGAAGGAAATGATCATAGCTGTTTAAATTGGTTTTAATTGTAAGTACATTTTTCAGTTTGATGACTGCAGTGAATATTAATAGTAAAAACATTTTAAAATGTATTGAATACATTTTTGCCTGGGTACCCGGTTGGTCTTAGTCCACCCCTGATATGTAGAGAAGAAAATCTAATAATAGTAGATTATCCCAGTTACACCTGCTAAGGATAGATCATTCACTTTAAAGGGACAGTCTACACCATAATTTTTATTGTTTAAAAAGATAGATAATCCCTTTAATACCCATTCCCTAGATTTGCACAACCAACACAGTTATACAAATATACTTTTCACGTCTGTAATTACCTTGTATCTAAGCCTCTGCAAACTGCCCCCTTATTTCAGTTCTTTTGACAGACTTGCATTTTAGCCAATCAGAGCTGTCTCACCTGAACTCCACGTGCGTGAGCACAGTGTTATCTATATGACACACATGTCAAAATGCCCTGAGAAAAGAGGCGGCCTTCAAGGGCTTAGAAATTAGCACATTAACCTCCTAGGTTTAGCTTTCAAATAAGAATATCAAGAGAACAAAGCAAAATTGGTGATAAAAGTAAATTGGAAAATTGTTTAAAATTACATGCCCTATCTGAATCATGAAAGTATATTTTGGACTAGATTGTCCCTTTAATAAAAGGAACCTCATAGATTGTTTGGTTATCATTAGATTTTATCCATTGAAATTAAAGGGCCAATATAGTTATCAAATTAAATACATATAATTGTTCACTAGTGACACTACAACTAAAAGTGTTTAATCTCTAAAATGGGGTTAAAAAGTATTGAATGGTAGCTACAGAGCACTGCTGGTTCTGAGAGGAAACCAACGCTGATTGTGTTAACATCATTAGTTGCACGACCTAGTGCTCTCCAGGTCCCAAGTGGTAATTTAACTATGTTTTAACCCCCACAAAGGTTGCAGCATTGCTAGTGATCCAATTACACACTCTAACCAATAAGAACATGCACTTTTACCACTATAATGGCCACTACAACCTACATATATTTTGTAAGGGAGGATTTTCTCTAATATGTGCTTAATTAGTAAGATCTACACCTGTTTAGAAAATGGAACTGACAGATTAAAAAAACCAAACAGGAATAGTAACTAAAAATAAATAGAAATAGAAAACATTTAATGAATGACATCTTGACATTTCAAAAATTTACTTTGTATATGTTAAGTGCTCACTTCAAACGCAATTACTGCACACTAAATGCTCTCACAGTAAAGACTCCAGATTTTGTTAATTACAGAAAGTGTAAAATAGGACCTCTGAAAATTTTTAGTCGCCATTCCCAAAGCTTTTCCTATGGTGTCAATAGGGACATTAATTAAAGCTTGAATTTGCACGGTGAAAAAATGTTAATTACAGCACAATTTCTGATGCAGATATTATACAAACAATATAATCAATAGTTATAAACCCTAATGTTGTAAATACAAAAATAAATAATATATATATATATATATATATATATATATAAACACATACATATATGAGTGGCATCACAGGTGTTGACCTGAAACTGTATCACTTAGGGTAATTTAAAAGACACGGTTCGTAACAGGTTGTGGATTGTTACTTTGTATTGTCTGACGAAGGGCGTAACAACCCGAAACGTTACATTAAATGGTAACTTTGAAAATCCTGGCGAGTGCATCTCTCTCTCTCCCTCTCTCTGCATCCCCCTCTCCCCTGGATAGCGCTTGTTTATTAATGACTGCATTTAGCCACCAATAAGCAAGCATAACCCAGGTTCTGAACCAAAAATGGACTGGCTCCTAAGCTTTTCATTCCTGCTTTTTAAATAAAGATACTAAGGCCTAGATTTAGAGTTTGGCGGTAGCCGTGAAAACCAGCGTTAGAGGCTCCTAACGCTGGTTTTAGGCTACCGCCGGTATTTGGAGTCAGTCAAAAAAGGATCTAACGCTCACTTTTCAGCCGCGACTTTTCCATACCGCAGATCCCCTTACGTAAATTGCGTATCCTATCTTTTCAATGGGATCTTTCTAACTCCGGTATTTAGAGTCGTTTCTGAAGTGAGCGTTGGACATCTAACGACAAAACTCCAGCCGCAGAAAAAAGTCAGTAGTTAAGAGCTTTCTGGGCTAACGCCGGTTTATAAAGCTCTTAACTACTATGCTCTAAAGTACACTAACACCCATAAACTACCTATGTACCCCTAAACCGAGGCCCCCCCACATCGCCGACACTCGATAAAAAATTTTTAACCCCTAATCTGCCGACCGCCACCTACGTTATACTTATGTACCCTTAATCTGCTGCCCCTAACACCGCTGACCCCTATATTATATTTATTAACCCCTAACCTGCCCCCCACAACGTCGCAGCCAGCTACCTACACTTATTAACCCCTAATCTGCCGTCCGCACGCCGCCGCCAGCTACATTATAGCTATGTACCCCTAATCTGCTGCCCCTAACACCGCCGACCCCTATATTATATTTATTAACCCCTAATCTGCCCTCCCTAACATTGCCGACACCTAACTTCAATTATTAACCCCTAATCTGCCGACCGAATCTCGCCGCTATTCTAATAAATGTATTAACCCCTAAAGCTAAGTCTAACCCTAACACTAACGCCCCACTAACTTAAATATAATTTTAATCTAACGAAATTAATTAACTCTTATTAAATAAATTATTCCTATTTAAAGCTAAATACTAATTACACCTACTCTAAGCCCCCTAATAAAATAGCAAAGCCCCCCAAAATAAAAAAATGCCCTACCCTATTCTAAATTACTAAAGTTCAAAGCTCTTTTACCTTACCAGCCCTGAACAGGGCCCTTTGCGGGGCATGCCTCAAGAAATTCAGCTCTTTTTGCTGTAAAAAAAACACATACAATACCCCCCCAACAACATTACAACCCACCACCCACATACCCCTAATCTAACCCAAACCCCCCTTAAATAAACCTAACACTAAGCCCCTGAAGATCTTCCTACCTTATCTACACCATACCAGGTATCACCGATCCGTCCTGGCTCCGATATCTTCATCTAAGCCCAAGCGGGGGCTAGACATCCATCATCCGACGGCTGAAGAAGTCCAGAAGAGGCTCCAAAGTCTTCGTCCTATCCGGGAAGAAGAGTAGATCCGGACCAGCAACCATCTTCTTCCAAGCGGCATCTTCTATCTTCATCCGATGAGGACCGGCTCCATCTTGAAGACCTCCACCGCGGACCCATCTTCTTCCGACGACGACTTCCCGACGAATGACGGTTCCTTTAATGGATGTCATCCAAGATGGCGTCCCTCGAATTCCGATTGGCTGATAGGATTCTATCAGCCAATCGGAATTAAGGTAGGAAAATCCGATCAGCCAATTAGATTGAGCTCGCATTCTATTGGCTGTTCCGATCAGCCAATAGAATGCGAGCTCAATCTGATTGGATCAGCGAATCGGATTGAACTTGATTCTGATTGGCTGATTTCATCAGCCAATCAGAATTTTCCTACCTTAATTCCGATTGGCTGATAGAATCCTATCAGCCAATCGGAATTCGAGGGACGCCATCTTGGATGACGTCCCTTAAAGGAACCGTCATTCGTCGGGAAGTCGTCGTCGGAAGAAGATGGGTCCGCGGTGGAGGTCTTCAAGATGGAGCCGGTCCTCATCGGATGAAGATAGAAGATGCCGCTTGGAAGAAGATGGTTGCTGGTCCGGATCTACTCTTCTTCCCGGATAGGATGAAGACTTTGGAGCCTCTTCTGGACTTCTTCAGCAGTCGGATGATGGATGTCTAGCCCCCGCTTGGGCTTAGATGAAGATATCGGAGCCAGGATGGATCGGTGATACCTGGTATGGTGAAGATAAGGTAGGAAGATCTTCTGGGGGCTTAGTGTTAGGTTTATTTAAGGGGGGTTTGGGTTAGATTAGGGGTATGTGGGTGGTGGGTTGTAATGTTGGGGGGGGTATTGTATGTGTTTTTTTACAGGAAAAAGAGCTGAATTTCTTTGGGCATGCCCCGCAAAGGGCCCTGTTCAGGGCTGGTAAGGTAAAAGAGCTTTGAACTTTAGTAATTTAGAATAGGGTAGGGCATTTTTTTATTTTGGGGGGCTTTGTTATTTTATTAGGGGGCTTAGAGTAGGTGTAATTAGTTTAAAATTGTTGTAATATTTTTCTTATGTTTGTAAATATTTTTTTATTTTTTGTAACTTAGTTCTTTTTTATTTTTTGTACTGTATTTAGTTTATTTCATTGTAGTTATTTGTAGGTATTGTATTTAATTAATTTATTGATAGTGTAGTGTTAGGTTTAATTGTAGGTAATTGTAGGTATTTTATTTAATTTATTTATTGATAGTGTAGTGTTAGGTTTTTGTAACTTAGGTTAAGATTTATTTTACAGGTAATTTGGTAATTATTTTAACTATTTTAGCTATTAAATAGTTCTTAACTATTTAATAGCTATTGTACCTGGTTAAAATAAATACAAAGTTACCTGTAAAATAAATATTAATCCTAAAATAGCTATAATATAATTATAATTTATATTGTAGCTATATTAGGATTTATTTTACAGGTAAGTATTTAGCTTTAAATAGGAATAATTTATTTAATAAGAGTTAATTAATTTCATTAGATTAAAATTATATTTAAGTTAGGGGGATGTTAGTGTTAGGGTTTGACTTAGCTTTAGGGGTTAATAAATTTATTAGAATAGCGGTGAGCTCCAGTCGGCAGATTAGGGGTTAATGTTTGAAGTTAGGTGTCAGCGATGTTAGGGAGGGCGGATTAGGGGTTAATAACTTTATTATAATAGCGGTGCGGTCCGCTCGGCAGATTAGGGGTTAATAAGTGTATGCAGGTGGAGGTGACGTTGTGGGGGGCAGATTAGGGGTTAATAAATATAATATAGGGGTCGGCGGTGTTAGGGGTAGCAGATTAGGGGTACATAGGGATAACGTAAGTAGCGGCGGTTTACAGAGCGGCAGATTAGGGGTTAAAAATAATATGCAGGGGTCAGCGATAGCGGGGGCGGCAGAATAGGGGTTAATAAGTATAAGGTTAGGGGTGTTTATACTCGGGGTACATGTTAGGGTGTTAGGTGCAGACGTAGGAAGTGTTTCCCCATAGACAACAATGGGGCTGCGTTAGGAGCTGAACGCGGCTTTTTTGCAGGTGTTAGGTTTTTTTTCAGCTCAAACAGCCCCATTGTTTCCTATGGGGGAATCGTGCACGAGCACATTTTTGAGGCTGGCCGCGTTCGTAAGCAACTCTGGTATCGAGAATTGAAGTTGCGTTAAATATGCTCTACGCTCCTTTTTTGGAGCCTAACGCAGCCATTCTGTGGACTCTCAATACCAGAGTTATTTTAAAGGTGCGGCCAGAAAAAAGCCAGCGTTAGCTACGCGGGTCGTTACCGACAAAACTCTAAATCTAGCCGTAAGAGAACAAAGAAAAAGTGATAAAAGGAGTATATTAGAAAGTTGCTTAAAATTGCATGCTCAGCTCTCTATCTAAATCACAAAATTAAAAAAATAGGTTTAGTATCCCTTTAAAAAGAAATACATTTTCATATCTCTTCAACACTCTTTATTTCCAATATTCATATGTTTCTTTGGTAGTTCCCTTTTCCTTTAAATTGACAAGGGAACTACCAAAGATAGATTCAGATAGAACATAACATTTTAAAAACTTTCCAATTTATTTAAATTATCAAATTTTCTTTCTTTTATTTGGATTCTTTGTTGAAAATAGAATATATTTGAAGCACTAAATAATAACCCAGGTTAATTAAGGGTAAACGGCTCTAAAACAAATCAATATATACAATACGCTTTATTATAGAAGCATAAATAAACTGGTTGTGGACACTAACCAAAAGAAAATACTAAAAAAAAAAGATAAATAAATTGCTTTCTTTCTTGACACGGTGAGTCCACAAATCATCTCTAATTACTAATTAATTAATATCATTCCTGGCCAGCAGGAGGAGGCAAAGAGCACCTCAGCAAAGCTGTTAAATATCACCTCCCTTCCCTCCAACCCCAGTCTTTCGATCGAAGGAAAAAGAGAGAAAGGAAGCAACACAAGTTGCAGAGGTGCCTGAGGTTTACAACACAAAAACCTGTCTAAAGAAACAGGGCGAGCTGTGGACTCACCATGTCAAGAAATAAATAAATTTATCAGGTAAGCATACATTCTGTTTTCTTTCTAATGACATGGTGAGTCCACGGATCATCTCTAATTACTATTGGTAATCAATACCTAAGCTAGAGGACACAGATAAGGGCGGGAAAATACAGGGTACCTAAATGGAAGGCACCACTGCTTGTAGAACCTCTCTCCCAAAAGAAGCCTCAGCAGAGGCAAAAGTATCAAATTTATAGAATTTTGAAAAAGTATGTAGAGAGGACCAAGTTGCAGCCTTGCAAATCTGTTCCACAGAAGCTTCATTTTTGAATGCCCAGGAAGAGGAAACAGCCCTTGTGGAATGAGCCGTGCCTCTCTAAGGAGACTTCTGTCCAGCAGTTTCATAGGCCAAACAAATTTATACTCTTCAGCCACAAAGAAAGAAAAGTAGTCGTAGCTTTCTGACCCTTGCGTTTCCCAGAGAAAAAAATGAACAAAGCAGAAGACTGGTGAAAGTCCTTAGTAGCCTGTAAATAGTATTTCAACGCACGCACCACATCTAGGTTGTGCACCAGATGTTCTTTATGAGAAGGGTTAGGACACAAAGAAGGAACAACAATTTCTTGATTAATGTTCCTATACGAAACCACTTTAGGAAGGAAACCTAAATTAGTATGCAGAACTACCTTATCCGATGAAAAATATGAAAAGGGGATTCATACTGCAACGCCGAGAGTTCTGAGACTCTGTGAGCAGAAGAAATTTGCAACAAGAAACAAAAACTTTCCAAGATAACATCTTAATATCTAAGGAATGCATAAGCTCAAACGGAGCCTGCTGAAGAACTTTAAGAACAAGGTTAAGACTCCAGGGAGGAGTAACCGGTTTGAACACAGGCCTGATTTTGACCAAGGCCTGACAAAAAGATTGCACGTCTGGTACAACCGCCAGACATTTATGCAACAAACTAGACACGGCAGTATTTGATCCTTCAAGGTACTAGCAGATAATCCCTTCTCCAGACCCTCCTGGAGAAAAGACAAAATCCTAGGAATTTGAATTCTACTCCAAGAGTAACCACTGGATTCACACCAATACAGATATCTACACCATAGCTTATAGTAAATCTTTCTGGTAACAGGTTTACAAGCCTGAATCATGGTCTCAATGACCGACTCGAAAAAACCACGCTTAGATAAAATTAAGCGTTCAATCTCCAAGCAGTCAGCTTCAGAGAAACGAGATTTGTGTGAAGGAAGGACCCTTGAAGTAGAAGGTCCTTCCTCAATGGAAGTTTCCAAGGTGGAAGAGATGACATCTCCACTAGGTCTGCATACCAGATCCTGCGAGGCCACGCCGGTGCAATGAGGATCACCAATGCCTTCTCCTGTTTGATTCGAGCAATGACCCAAGGAAGGAGAGCAAACGGAGGAAATAGATATGCTAGACTGAAATTCCAAGGGACCGCCAGAGCATCTATCAGTACAGCCTGAGGATCCCTCGACCTTGACCCGTACCTCTGCATTCTGTCGAGATGCCATAAGATCCAGCTCCGGCTGTCCCCATTTGAGAATCAAGTTGGAAAACATCTCCGAATGGAGTTCCCACTCCTCCGGGTGAAAAGTCTGTCTGCTCAGAAAATCTGCTTCCCAATTGTCCACTTCTGGAATGTGGATCACCGATAGACAGCAGTTGTGGGTCTCTGCCCACTGAATAATCTTGGCTACCTCTTTCATGGCCAAGGAACTCTGAATTCCTCCCTGATGGTTGATGTAAGCCACTGCAGTTTGTTGTCTGACTGGAACCTGGTAAACTAGGCTGAAGCCAACTGAGGCCAGGCCAGAAGAGCATTGAAGACTGCCCTCAGCTCTAGGATGTTTAAGGGGAGAACAGACTCCTCCCGAGTCCATGTCCCCTGAGCCTTTAGTGAGCACCAGACTGCTCCCCATCCCAACAGGCTGGCGTCCATTGTCACAATCACCCAGGTGGGTCTGCAAAAGCAGGTTCCCTGGGAGACATGATCCTGAGATAACCACCAAGGAAGAAAGTCTCTTGTCGCCTTATCCAGATGAATTCATGGACACAGATCCGCATAATCCCCGTTCCATAGTCTGATCATGCATAACTGCAAAGGTCTGAGAAGGAACCAGGCAAACAGAATGATGTCCATGGCAGCTACCATCAGACCGATCACCTCCATACATTGAGCCACAGATGGCCGAGGAGAGGACTGAAGGACCAAACAAGGGTTGAGGATCTTTGATTTTCTGACCTCTGTAAGAAATATTTTCATTGATAAGGAATCTATTATGGTTCCCAGGAACACTACCCTTGTAGCTTGAATCAAGGAACGCAGAAAAGGTAACAACATCTCTGTGTGAGAGTTTGCTTGTTGAAAGAAAGGCACCTGGACCAGAATGTTGTCCAGATAAGGCACCACAGCAATTCCCCGTGACCGGAGCACAGCCAACAGGGCTCCCAGGACCTTTTGGGAAAATACCTGGAGATGTGGCAAGGCCAAATGGAAGAGCCACAAACTGGAAGTGTTTGTCTAGAAAGGCAAACCTCAGAAACTTGTGATGATCCCTGTGGTTGGGAACATGTAGGTACGCATCCTTAAGATCTACAGTTGTCATGAATTGACCCTCTTGAACCAAGGGAATAATGGAACGAATAGTTTCCATCTTGAAGGACAGTACTCTGAGGAACTTGTTTAGACTTTTGAGATCTAAAATTGGTTTGAAGGTTCCCTTTTTTTTTTGGGAACCGCAAACAGATTGGAGTAGAATCCCAGACCCTGTTCCTGCATTGGAACAGGAACTATCACTCCTAGGTCGGAAATGTCCCGGACACAGTGTAAGAACGCTTCTCTTTTTATCTGGTCTACAGATAACCTTGAGAGCAGAAACCTGCCCCTGGGAGGAAAGGTCTTGAACTCTAGTTTATATCCTTGGGACACAATATCCACCGCCCAGGGATCCAGGACATCCCAAGCCTGAGCGAAGGAAAGTCTGCCCCCCACAAGATCTGGTCCCGGATCGGGGGCAGACCCTTCATGCTAACTGAGTCATTAACAGGCTTCTTAGATTGCTTCCCCTTGTTCTAAGACAGGTTGGTCCTCCAGGAAGGTGTGAACTGGTCCTGCTTGGCAGAGGGAGAGGAGGGCTTACCTTTCAAGTTTTTAAATGAATGAAAATTACTCTGATGTCCTTTCTGCTTATTTCTCTTATCCTGAGGGAGGAAATGACCCTTTCCTCCCATAATGTCTGAGATAATTTCCGCCAAGCCTGGCCCAAACAAGGTCTAACCCTTGTAGGGAATCGCCAAAAGCTTAGACTTAGATGATATATCCGCAGACCAGGATTTTACCCATAAGGCTCTGCGGGCCAGTACGGCAAAACCAGAAATGTTTACTCCCAGCTTAATAACCTATAAACAAGCATCCATAATAAATGAATTGGCCAACTTAAGAGCATTGATCCTATTTTCGATCTTTTCAAGGGGAGTATCTGTCTGAATAGAATCAAACAATGCATCAAACCAGTATGCCACCGCGCTGGTGATGGTAGAAATGCACACCGCAGGCTGCCATTGTAAACCCTGGTGTACATACATCTTTTTAGTAACCCCTCCAACTTCTTATACATCGGATCTTTAAAGAAACAGATATCCTCTATAGGAATAGTAGTTCACTTGGCCAAAGTGGAAATTGCCCCTTCCACCTTGGGGACCATCTGCCAAGACTCCTTGATGGAGTCAGCTATTGGAAACATTGTCTTAAAAATTGGGGATGGCAGGTCTCTCCCATTCCGTAGTATTAATCTCTGTAGCTCGGTCTGGTACAGGGAAAACCTCCACCATGGAAGGTACATCAAAGTACTTGTTTAGCTTACTAGATTTCTTAGGATTGACTACGACAGTAGTGTCAGAGTCGTCCAAGGTAGCCAAAACCTCCTTAAGTAACAAACAGAGGTATTCCTACTTGAATCTGAAAGATATGACTTCCACATCAGAAGAAGGAATTACACTATCCGAGTCTGAGATTTCACCCTCAGGCGCCACCAAAGTTTCTTCCTCAGACTTCTGGGAAGGATTATTTGGAATAGCCATGACTGTCAGAAACCTTACTCACTGATTCCTTAAATTTCCTGTTGCACTTTCACTGCAGCATGGGAAAATCATTCAGTGCATCAGTTACCACAGAAGATATGGGTAGCAATGTCTTGCAACGTAACTCCAACCGGAGTGTGAGAGGAAATGCAGGGCACTGCATGTGTGGTCGATAACGTTTGGGACACTTGAGGAGAAAGCTGCGGCATCTCTTTAACAGGAGACCCCTGAACAGCATCCGCCTTAGACAATGATGGCTCAGGATCAAAAAGTCTATCCCTGTAATGCAATGTTCTTTCAATATATGAGGAACAAAAAGGGATTGGTGGCTCCACATTATCAAAACACAAAGTACAAGTAACATTTTGCAGGGCCTCTTGATCCATCTTTACCTAATATTTGAGCAAATAAGAAATAAAATACTTGTATTTTAATTTGAAATTAATGCAAAAAAGTTACTATGCCTTTAAATTTTAAAAATAACTATTTTTGAATGCAAAAAAACGTTTGTTCTAAAGCACCCCAGACAGCCTCTACACCTCACCTTAGCTCTGCTGAGGTGAGCCCCGCCCATCGTGGGCGTATCAAACTAACCTATCGGTCAGCATTAACCCATACAGAGTTAATCTGTTAAAGTGCCATATTTTTCCTTATACTTGCTTAGAAAAATAAAATTAGCACTTACCTCAATGTAATCTGCCTGGCAGTAGGGTAGCTTACTTGGTTCGAGAGGTTTTCTCCCTCACATGGACCTGTGAAAAAAAGGCAAAGACTGAGTAATCTTGCTCAGGCTTTCAAGTTAGGGCAGCAATAACTACTTGGGAGGCGCAGTGAGTATTATACCCCACAAGTTCCCAATTGCTTAAACGCCACCACCGCTCTACTGAAGAGACTTACATGGGCTAAGGCTAAACCCTAGGAAAAAGCAGAACAAACTTGCACTGCTGGAAAATAATAAAATCTTGATTGAAAAATCTTCTTCCAGACACCAAAACTTTACCACCTCCTTGCTCTTAACGTAGGCAAAGAGAATGACTGGGGTTGGAGGGAAGGGAGGTGATATTTAACAGCTTTGCTGTGGTGCTTTTTGCCTCCTGCTGGCCAGGAGTTATAGTCCCCAATAGTAATTAGAGATGATCCGTGGACTCACCATGTCATTAGAAAGAAATACATCCTAAAAAATGGTTGTCCCAAAAAAACATGTAAAAAAATGTCCAAAAAACTAAAATTAAAATGGGGATTTTAGATGGGCTTGTTTACTCCAGTAATAAGTCCTGATTGGCACCTCCAAATACGACAAAGAGTGTGTGGAGTCGGACTATTGAAACAGATGCAGCAAGTGAGGTGATAATGCGTTCAAAACATGATCACCAAATCGTGCAGTGTCTTCTTTATTTGTACATATTCTGGGGCAACAGTTCTTACTTAGCTTACAATATATACTTAAACAAGTCTGTGATTAGTTTATGACTTTTACATGATTTAGGGGACAGATAAATTAAAGAAAATTTGAAATATGTGAGGAAAAAAAGTCTGCTGCAGTTAGAAATCTAAAGTGATTGTTACTACTAAACAAGTGGATGGACAAAAAATAGTTTTGTCTAAAAGATTTTATTCATATTTCTCTAAACAAATTTCTTTTATGTGGCTGTTAAAGGGATAGTCTACTTAATTATTTTTATTAAAAAGATAACACTTTTACTACCCATCCCCCAGTTTTGAACAACCAACATTGTTATATTAATATACTTTATAACCTCTAAATCTCTTCCTGTTTCTTAGCCCCTGCAGGCTTATCTCAGTGCATTTTATTGGCTTTTCATGTGTGCCATATAGATAATATTGTGCCCACTCCTGTAAAGATCCTGTGAGGACTGAGAGGTGGAACCTTCTCCTGGGAGGAAAGAATTGAATTCCAATTCGAAGCCCTGGAATACTATAACTACAGCCCTTTAGGGATCTAGAGCATATAGTATCCAGGCATGAGAAAAAAAAAACTGAGATAGACTGCCCCCTACAGGACCCAATCCTGGCTCGGGGCAAACCCCACATACTGAATGAGAGCTAGCTGCGGGATTCCTTAATTACTTCCCTCTGATCCAAAGTTGATTGGGTATCCAAGGGGAATTTAACTGCTCCTGCTTGGAAGACAAAGGGGAGACTTCCTTAATTTTTGAAGGAAGCAACAGAAACAAAAGATTGGCCTAACAGCCCTTCTATCCTAGAACATCTCATGGAGTATTCCAAATGGAATCAGACAAGGCATCACACCAAAAGGATGCGCACTTGTACAAAAAGACTTCCATCCTTTAAAAGAGCATCTATCCTCTATATGGATTGACAATCTCTTAACCAGAATATTAATGGCCCCCACTGCTTCAAGCACCCTGTGCCATGACATTTTAAAAGAGACAGCCTATTACTGACAGGAGATTAGGAAAAGGAAACCCTTGACCTCTCCCATACCTGAGAACATTCTCCTAGCACGATAACAGGAATTTTTTTTCACAATGAATCTTAGTCTATATTAAATTTACTATATTCTGAGGATTGACAACGACAAGGGAGCCAAGGTCTATCCAGTAGCCAACCCCTCTTAAATAATACACAAAGGAGTTCAGGCTTGAATCTGAAGAGAACTACTTCAGCAACAGATGAAGGAATTACACTGTCCGACTCAGAGTTTTAATCCTCAGATGCTACTGACTATCCTCATCGTCAGACTATAAAAAAGGACAATATGCATAGCAGCAAGCGGAACAGAAACATTAATATCCAATTCGTTAAACTTCCTCTTGCGATTTCCCTTTAAGATTAAGAAAATAACTGGGCAGACCACACTGCAAGCAATAACTCCTCATGGAGATAGAGAGAAACCGCAGGGCACTGCATGTGATGCCATACAAAAGCGTGGGATATCAGGAGAGAAGCTGTGACATAGTCTAAACAGCATCATAAAGGGAGACATAAGGCTAAAAATAACCTTGGATATTAAATTATTTAAAAATGTATTTAAAATGTATTTAGAAAGACACTGTCACTTTAAGATTATAGAGGTTACCTAAAAATCTAAAATGTCCTTACAAATATACCTCTGTTCCACTTTAGCCAAATAAAAATATGGTTCGGATAAGATAGGTTCCACAAATTTGTATTAATTCTATGTAACAAACTATAAACAGGTCAAAATTGTTTTTATATAAAAGTGTTCCTTCCAAGGTAGGGGGAAGAAAACATTCCTTATTTGCTTCTGATCCTTTCCCTTTCACTGTGTATGGGGAAAAAAAAACGGATCACAAAACGATGCCAACATCCTCTTGCAGAGACTGATTAAAAAGGGGATGATCGTAAGGGCTATGCCACACACACAAGACATATTTCTCAAAACAAGATTACTTCCCCCTGTATAGAAAAATAAACCAGCGAAGTAGGCAGACGTCAGCTGAGCTCCGTTCTGTTCTCAAGTCAGAGGATCGAACGGAGAGAACATAGCACCCAAACACCTCCAACATGGCACCTCTCTACGCGCAGCAGCCAACATGAAAAGAAAAAGTGGCGTGGCCAAAAGTCATCACGGAAAAGCTTTATGCCATCGACTAAATCCCTCTATTTGAGGTATTAAGTAGAACTAACCTGCTCCTAAAAACATCATACCTCTGTCCTGCAATAAAACAGACACGCTTGTCCAGCTCCCCTAAGGTAACTAAACACGAAGCTGGGAACCATCAGGAAAACTCACTGCATATACAGCAGCGTACAGACACTATGCACACCCATAAAAATGGAGCCAATGACGCTTAAAAAGGAAAGTAAGACCTAAGATCTCAACAGTCCCTATATCAAACTCCCGAAGATTTAGGAGCCATACAATAAGCTATACATATAAACAGAAATTACAATATTAGCCTAACTGTTAACTCCTTCCTAGTTGTGAAGGAAGTTAACAGTCTCCATGTCACATGCATTGTGCCTGCCACTGCCATATCATCCAAAAGGATATATGTCCAAAATAAAAGAAGAGGGTCTTAACCCTTTCAGTGCCAGCCTTCTAGCCCCAGAAGAACAAAAAGGCAATTTCCTGCATTCTAGCCGTCTGGCAGTCAGGTGACTCACAAAGTATGAGAGGATGCAGCTCCTGACAGAGCCCTGTGTAAAAAGAAAGACAGAGTAAACTTACTCAGGCTTTCTATACCAGGGCAGAAACATGTTAGGAACTTGTAAAGTGGGCTTTGCTGCATTTTCCTAACTGCTTTAAAGCTACCACAGCCCTGCTGAAGAGACTAACATGGAGTACAGCTAGACCCAAATTGTGATGGAAGGCCAGAGCAATCTTGCCCAGACTTCAAAATAAAAAAAAATCTTGATAGAAGAATCTCAATCAGGACACCTAATACTTCATCTCTTTCTTGTACTAGAGGTAAAGAGAATGACTGGGGTTTGTGGGAAGGGAAGTGATACTTAACAGCTCTGCTGTGGTGCTCTTTGCCTCCTCTTGCTGGCCAGGAGTGATATTCCCAACAGTAATTGATGATGATCCGTGGACTCACCGTTTCATTAGAAAGAAATCACAGTAGCTCAATGTAAGCAATCAAGATCACAAAATGGACGATTGATCTAGTTATATAGAGTGGGTTGTATAAACGTTTTGAAAAGTTGTATTAATTAAAGGCTTTGTTAAGAACTTTTGCATCTAGCTATAAACATACTTAAGGAAAATGCATCCAGCACTACATTTTCAATCCTGAATTCATTCGAAGGCACTAAAAGTTGACAAGTGGAGTAAAAAGGGGCATGGAACACTTGTATTCGATAGACAAACCCATCATTATGTTATCAAATCCTATTGACCATATTATCATACGTCACTCTCAGTACCTCTCATGTGTGATTTTACATACGAGAACCAAAAACTTGACAGGCGAAGTTGATGGGGATGTGTGATGCTTGTGTTAGACAAACTCATCATCATGTTACCAGATACTATTGGCCATATTTTCGTACATCACCATCAACACCTCCCCCTATATGTTGTTTAGCATACAAAAAACAAAATGGATACCTCCTATGTGATGTCTGTATCTCAGCACCAGAAACTAAATAAAAACCTATTTGTTTTGACAGTAATTAGATCACAATATTATGCAAAATATATATTACACAGAGTCTAAATGTAAGTAAATCTAAATGGAAATAACCATATACAAGTGATACAATGTGAACATGATACAAATAATGTGTGTCTTTACCCTCCAAGACTTAGGGGGTAGCAAAAAATCTAAATCGCCATAATATTACTAAACAGACAAAATACATAGGCATATAATATGCCGCTAAAAAAAAAAAAAAGTGTACAGAAGTGATAAAGGGTAAGTAGTATAATTTGGACACAACACAAATTATGATAACTGTGTTGGTTATGCAAAACTTTTGAATTAGTAATAAAGGGATTATCTATCTTTTTAAACAATAAAAAAGTTCAAGTAGACTGTCCCTTTAAGTTTGGCCGAATACTGGTTGTAGGATTTTATACTGTTATTTCCAATAGAAACAACAAATTTACAACCAATTTTAACAAAAATCTAGCATAATAAAATTTGAACAATTAATGTAACCTATCTTTCAATGTCAACAGATCATTTATTGGTCAATTCCATTGCTTTATAAAAGTTTCTATCTAATTTTTCTATCTACAAAATTCACGATTAAATCTATTGGGGTTGGTTGTAGTCAAATCACTTGATATTCTTTTCTAAAAGATTGTGATATACCCTATAGTTCACTGCTTTGTTGCAGCATACCTTGACCTTTCTAGACCTCCTGACTTTGTGATTTGCTTCTGAACCTTTATAGTCAAAGTAATCTATTTTATCAAGAATTGTTCAATCTTTGTACATTTTGCCCTTTAACGTATTCATTTGCTCAGACAGCAGATGAATCACCGGGATTGGCATAAATTCAGATAAATTTGTATTTATCCAAAGCCTGAATGCACAGCTGTAGTTACTACATTGTAGATGTGTGCACAGGCGGATGATTTGGTTTGGCTGAATCTTTCGTAAGGAATATTCAGTGAAATTAGTTTCCCTAAATATTCGTTGCCCATGCTATTCGGTGTTCATTTTGTTTTAAATTAAACAAATACTGAATATTCGTTAAACATTTACATTCATTTTCATTAAACAAGTGTAGATGTTCCAAAGCTTGTAGCTTTATATTTACTTTAACCTGCTCCTCTTTTTCACAGAGCCCCCACCATGCTAACAGGAGGCTTAGCACGTTGGCTTTCAGGACCTGTACTAAAGGACCTTCTCCTTAAGTGAAGACCCTGGGAGCTGTCGCGCTAAGCTCCTTTTAGCATGGCTGGAGCTTTATAAAAAAAAAAAGGAGCGGGTTAGTGCAGCTCTCCAGTGAGCTAAACTTAATTATTTTAACCATTTAAAGGAAACTAATAAATACTGATGAATTTCTTAAGTATTAATTTGTTATCGGGGTGCATTTGTTCGGATATTAGTTTGCATTCAAATGAAACAAATATCCTTGTTTGTCCAATTTCAATTCATGACAAAACCAAATGCATGTGCTACATTGTCTTTTTTATCATGTATTTGTTAGTTATGCTATCAGCTACAGGAAGTCTTGTAATAGGTGTTTACTGTCTCTTAAGTAATATAACTACATATAAGGAATAATCCATGTTCTTAGTGCCATATAATTACCTCAATATTATCCTATTGATGATAAAATGTTAACACACTTTATTTGGACTTACTCAAATACAGACCAATTTAAATATATTCCATTTGTTCATAGGTATGATGCACAAAATCAGAATTCCAATTCATTCATAGTTTAATACAAATATAAATCAGGAAAACCAAAAGCATTTTAAGCAACCAATTAAACATTTACATTTTTACTGTGCAGTGAAGCCTAACATTTATAAAGCTTTAAACCAAAGCAAAGCCTCAAGGGACGCCTTCCCAGTGACAAATTAATACCTTGGAGAACGGAGTTGAATGGTAGCAATGAACTCATTTGTTCCCCCAATAATGAAGAATGACTTTTGCTATACCACATGGCCGATTGTTGCCATGGAGACACATTCTTACCTCATTGCTTCTCGAAGTGCACCACGTTCACCAAAAGTCGTATGTTTGATGTCATCAAAATTATTTTCCAGCTTTTCACACTTCTGCAAAAGTGATAGTTTTAATTAAAATTAAGTCGTTTTTTTCAGCAATGTACATTACTTCTGCAAGTATGATTGATTAAATTGATTACACTTTTATGCTGGCAAAACGGGATTACTAATGTATTTCTAATAAAGTTGGAAAGTTGAAAGCCAATAAAAAAAATAAAAAAATAAAATATTTTATCATTATGACGTTTAAACTGCAAGCTTCTATTAAATAAAAATTTTACGTTGGCACAGAAGTATTTGTCAGTTCATAATAAAACTACATTTTAAATAACTATAACCAATATTAATTGTGCACAAATTACATTCTGGCAAGTAAAAATTTACAGCTATATTAAATTGTTTAACTTTTTTCTTTCTTTTAATATAATATTGCTGACTTTATAGAGTGTGTTTCAGCCTATTTTGTGTTGTATAGTTAAAAAAAAAAAGAATTAAAAAAAACATGAGGGACATTAATTTACTAGACTTTAAAGGGACAGTCTAGTCAAAAATAAACATTCATGAGTCATATAGGGCATGTCATTTTAAACAACTTTCCATTTTTATCTTTTTAAACAATACATATTGTGGCGTAGACTGTCCCTTTAACAAAATGGTTACTACCCACTCAACATGTCATTGAATTTCCTCCTGTGCTTGCAGCTCTCTGATTTCAATGCTGCTCAGGAGTAATTTGGTAAAGAATGCATTTTCTGGGTGCCATTATTTTGGGGGTCACCTGTTCTTGCACCCTGTGACAGAAATGGTGAAAATCTAAAAAACCGGGAAGTTTTTTTTTCATAACTGTATTGTTACTGACCAGGAGGTACTGTATATATTTTTGCAGTTGTATACACTGCTTAAAATCTTACATAACATATAGAAAAAGGCCACATTAATTAAATATAGCAATGCAGTCATTGCAAAAATATAAATCTTCTGCTTTTTAGCATACATGCTGATGTGAAATGTCTAATACAGCTGTCAAAAAGCCATATCACAGATCTGAGAACGTGCACTGCTTCTGTCACAGAGAGCAAGAATACCTAAGCTTCAATATAGGGGTGCCCTGTATGAAAATTAACCAGCCAGCACCAGTAATGGGTTAAAATAAGAGAAATGCTTTGAAGCGAAAAAGCAAAAGATAAAGAAGAATTGAATTGCGAGTAGTAGCCATACTATTCATTTTGTAGTTGCACTTTAAAGGGTCTCTATCTATATATATATATAGTCTGTTTCAATGAAGGACTGCACTCGCTGGATTTAGATACAGAAATATATAATTAATTCTGTATCTAAATCCAGCGAGTGCAGTCCTTCATTGAAACAGACTGAGTACTACTGACTCTGCACCCTGGTTGATGGCCCAACAGTGCAGATACAGATGGATATATATCTCCCGTCCATGTAATTTAAAATCAAAGGACACTTTGCTGTAAAATTTGAAAATGGGTTTCCACATAATGTTTTTCCAATTATTTGTTACAACAGTTGCAGATTATTAAATGAAGCATTGTTCCTTCTGCTATATTTTTGTACATCAAGTTCCCTCACAATAGGTATCAGAATAATCTAAGCATATTATGCCATAGGTCTAGCAGATTCCTCTTGTTGATGAATTTGTTTCAACATACACATTACACATATTTAAAGTGAAGCAAAGAGACTTGAATGTAAAACTAGAAACAAATTGAAGGTAAATTAAGCTGTATAGGTTTCAGAAAAACTATGTTGATATCAGTGCCTGGTGTCTGCATTGTAGTGAACGTTATTAATTTCTATAAAGATAGGCTCACAAGTCAAAGGGAATTCCTGGTTCAGCCCCTTTTTTACCTCATCCAATGTGGTCTGCCCATGTGAGCTGTCAGAATGGTGAGAAATATACTGACGAAGCTTTCAGCTCTGGCAAAATTATCTAAGAAGTCTCAAGAGTACTGTGAGGTCCTTCAAAAACTTTAACAATGGCAAAATGTACCTTGTGAGCTGTTAATCTAGCTATGAATGATTCTATGTGTGAATGAGAGGCACCTACAATACAATGCTCAAAGTAAGGCCACAAAGATTCTGTATGACTTCTCTTCATGACGGTTTTTGATCATTATACCCTTAGGGAGAAGAAGTCTGAGGTTTAGAGATGGAGATGAGGGAACCATCCAAATATATGTGTTTATGTATTAATTAATTCATTCATGGGTGTACACATATGTGGGTTGCATTAAAATATAAAAAGGTATGCCAATTATTTATTGATAGATCATTTTATTTTTTTTAATAACATGTTATGATAGATTTAAAAATTACATCTGATTTTAATTTATATTGATAGAATGGATTGTGAGTATCTGAATAACATTTGGGGAAAAAAACGGAAATATAAAAATATCTAATTGTATTCTATAGGGAATTTTAACATATGGTTTTTCACTACAAGCTACATTTTAATATTTATAACTTATGTATGTGGTTCGCACATTTTTTGCTCATGCCAATCTCTAATGTCTAGCATTTTTCATTTTTTTGTGTCCCTTTAATGTCAATTGTGCTTAAATCAGAACAAAATCAATAGGAGAAAAACAGTCTATACAATTATAAAAATCTATAATACGTAAAGAGAGAGGCGCATCTACAATTGAAGTGTAGATATTTTATTGCTGCTAACACACCCTGCAGTTAATGTGACATTAAACATTTTGAGATGGTAATATAAAATGATGAATTGTATATACTGTATATAAAAAAAACTCTGCAATATACTTTCATTATGTATTTTGTCCCCTTTTCCTGTAATTCCATTCTGAAATTGTGAGCATTTCATTTCCTGTTAGAAATGGAAGTGCAGAACACTGTTCAATTCCGCACAGCCATTGGCTGCACACTCTAGTGACCTATTAATAACTGTCCCTAATTGGCCACAGCATAGAAGGTGACCTAAGTAGCATGGCAGATCCCATTGTTTTATATAGACAACAAAACTTTACACTTATTTTGTCAATATTTAAACAACTAATGAAACTTGGAAAAAATACATCTACATGTTATTCACAGACTAATCTTTTCTTTGAAAGCTACATTCTATCTAGCATTTGTTTAGTGTCCCTTTAAGGTATGCAGTTACATACCTCTGACCTTGAAGAAGGCAGCTGTGTGACTATTTTATACATGTTAACACTTATGTTTTTAATGTAAGCGTATACCTTAACCGCAGGATGTTAGTGGTAATAAAATAGCTACACTTGAATCATAGATGCACCTCTCTCTTTAAGTACATTAGATACCTATATATATATATATATATATATATATATATATATATATATATATATATATATATATATATATATATATATATATATATATATATATATATATCTATCAATCAGTGCCCATTAATCCTTTCAGTGCACCTGTTATGTGCTTTTTAGACAATTCTAAAAATAAATTGTTGCATGGTTTTAGTTCCAAGTTTCAAATTAAAAAATCCCTTTAAGCATTTTAACCTGAAAACATTATAGGACATAGATACTACATGAGCTATGTCTTATTTATGTCATTGCTTCAATTTAAATATTTGATAAAAAACAGATATGAGTTATCAAAAAGCAGTTTATAAAAGTAGTTTTCATGTTCCAATACAAATATCCATAGACGTATTCAGATTCCTCAAAGTCTTTCTGAATTATACACACAAAACTCTAAGGAGACGATAAAAAAAAATAGAAAAAGAAAAAGTATCAGACATTTTCCTAGCTAAAGAAAGCTGAGCAAGGCCACACATAACAATGGAACAAGATATTATGCATTGAATATAGCAATATTTTATAGAAAACGCTTTGAATAAGTCTTTGATCAAACAATCTTTGGAAGAACTGCCAACCAAATTTGTGAAAGCTGTTTCATGGTCTGTGAAATGAAAAATATACTCTCTAGAGCAACAGCATGATGTGACGTGACTTTGATACGTAAGGAAAAAGGATTCGGTGTTCTGCATGCATCTTAAACATTAGAAATCACCTACAACTTGCCCCTTGAACGTTAATCCTTCAAGAACTTTTGTTGTGAAACCAAAGTAGGTGCTTTTCCCTGGATTATTTTAAACTTCTGTAAAGTTCTTTCAAGAAAAACAAATCTAGGATGGATTAAATTTGTCTCTGATATTCATTATTTTATGCAACGGAAATACAGATTGCAAATGGAAATGAAACGATTTTGTAACCTGTAATTTGTTTACATTTTAAGCAGTGTTATATCTTGACTCTCGACTATTAGTAAAGGTTATAATGTATTTGAAACAGCAAGAGGGCAGATTTAATTCCAACCAACAAGGACAACTGTCTAACAATAGAAACTGTTATAGTTGAACTCGACAAATATTTATTTTATAACACTGATTTCACTTGAACGAGTGCAGTGCCTTATTTTGTGCTTGGACTACCACTATGAAAATTAGATAATTATGCCCTATACTTTCAGTAGGACATAGTAGCAGCGTGCTTATCGTCCTTGTATTACAAGTTGTCCATTTAGTCTTGCACATCACACAAAATGAATTACCACTTTCTCAGGAAACCAGGTATTATCCGTTTATTGATTGCTACTGTCCACCTAAAAACATATAACAAGATATATGGCAAAGAACTTCTTGAGCGGAATTTTTTCACTCCTCTTTATACCAACCAACATGGCCCAGAACCTCATAGAAATGTATTAACTGAGGGAATTCTGACATTAATAGTGTAGTGTGGACTGTAATACCACTTGTAGTCGGTGCCTGTAGACGCACACGTTGGGCAAACTGGAATAAACATCACACGTTTACATTGAGCTCCATTTGCATAGCCAAAGGGTGGATAAGGCTCCTGATTTAGGAACTTGTCTGTCTAGCTTTGTGGAAAATGGGCAACAGACACTGTACGTCAGATGCCTTTATGTGCTATTGTATAAGCACTTGCTTGCACAGCACAGCCTCGCTTGTCATTAACCAGATTAAACTTGTTTGGTGTGATTTATATCCACCGACTCAGAAGTGGCGGAGAAGATAAGAGGCAGCGGCCAGATGAGCACTGCTTGTTATATTGCAGAAATCAGGTTTACATGAGCAAGCCTGCCCTGCAAGGGATCAAAAGAAGCATTCACTGCTTAGTACATGGAACCCAATGTCTTTATGCATTTTGGCCTAGTTTCCATTGAGGTGAGGTGGTAAAGTTTGGGAACTGATGGCAATTTAAAAAAAAAAGACTTTAATGGAGATAAATGGTTTTACCACCGGATTCCAAACTTTACCACCTTAAAGGAAACTGGCCGTTTGTGTTTTTCCAACAAGAGCTTCTCCCAGCAAAAGCTCAAAGTTTCCTGCGTTGAGTTACATAAAGACAATGGGTGTTTCTATTTAGATGGAGAAAATTAATATTTGTGAACTCAGGAGAACTAAAATCATATTCACTTCTCTTCCTGATTGTGCCCTTTACCACACCCTTTTCCTACATGTACTATAAAATTTCAACTAGAGTCCTGGACAAGTAAGAAATTGCAGAATACTCTAATTCATTCAGGTATCTAAAATATCAACACATTCCATATTTTATTATCTATGTATCTATTTATAAACATTTTTTGTCTTTTTTGCCGTTTATAAAAACATTTGAAGGCATGAGGAAAAGACTTAGAATTCAAGTCTCGATTTGTCACTTGTGAATAAAACATTAAGGGAAAAAAAAAAACCTCTTAAGTAAAACATCTTTAAAATTAAAACATTAAAAAAAGACAATATTTGTTGTTTTAAGAGTCTGCTTTTTATTTGAATATTGAGTGTTGTTTAAAACTTAATTGAAAAGAAAAAAAAATGCATAGGGTTTGGATAAATTAAAATATTGTAAGCCTAATGGAATTCTGTGCATGTTTTTAAGTCTTCTGTGCTCTGCAGCAACTGCATTTTTTTAAGTAGACTTTTTTTCATCTCTGTTGGTGTTAAGCATCAAACGTAGACTGAACTAAAATATAAATCAATAAGCTGAAACAAACAGACAAAAACAAAGGTACCAAAAACAGAAAGGAAATGAATAAACATATGTAAATAAATATGCTTCTGATACAAATCTTCAACAGCATTTAGATGTCAGTTGATTTTCTACTTATATTTATTATTTATATAAAAAAAATATTTTTTATGCATCTCAC
>NC_069508.1:52520396-52525396 GCF_027579735.1 Bombina bombina
AAATACACACCCCCTAAGTGTCAAACCCTCTAAGAACACGTCAGGGATGTACCCACCCCACTCGGGGGGCTACATCTCAAACTCCTTATGTATAAGAACTGACCACCTATGGAAAAAATGTATATAAGTCCGTACACCAATATAAAAGTACTAACAATATTGATCATGGTGTACCCGTATGTATCCTAAAATAATCCAAAGCAAACAAAATCTTACATCCCCCTATATACCTCATATAAAATAACTTACCCAATCATATCCAGACGTCCAAAGTGATAGACACTGATCACCATACTTTTATCGCAACTATTGTCAAATCCATTGAGCATGTATAGAAAGCATACCAGTTACAGACAAAACCAAAGGTTAAAAGTGTAACCAGAGTGATGAAGCAAGATTAAAAACAAATAAAAACATAGCACCCCTCAACTAATAGCAATTTCCCAATAAAACATCTAACATATGAAAATCATGGAACACCATGGAAAGAAATTTCAACTCCAAAAGGGAGAAGTAACTCAAGAGTAGAAAGTAGACTCTCATTAATTAGCGATACACACAGTATCGCCCGCCCCCATGGGCATAGATCCAATGAATCAATGGACTCTCACAACACTGTATCAATGGACTCTCACAGCACATGTCCATTATAGAAAGTTCTGCCACCCCGTCTGGATATTTAAACCTCTTGGGGCCAATGTACATAATTCATGTATCCAGCGTGCTTCTTTTCTCAGAAGGATCTTGGCTCGGTTTCCACCTCTGCGTAGGGCTGGCACGTGGTCAATTATTCTGAAGCGTAGGTCGCTCACAGTATGTCCTGCTTCAAGAAAGTGGCGAGCCACCGGATGTTCTGCCTTTCCCGTGTTAATTGCCGATCTAATGCTTGAACGGTGATTCGCCATCCTCACTCTGGCGTCATCCGTCGTCTTGCCAGTGTAAAATTTCCCACAAGGGCAATTAAGTAGGTATACGATGAATTGGGTTGTACATGTCAGGTAATATTTTATCTGATATCTTTTACGACAATCAGGATGTTGAAATGTCGTGCCAGTGTGCATACTGTTGCAAGTAACACAACTAATGCATTTGTAGCATCCAATTTTTCTCTTGAGCCATGTCTGTTTCTCATTTTTTATAGGGATATCAGTCTTAACCAGGAAGTCTCGTAGACTCCTACCCCTACGGTATGCCAGTCGTGGTGCTGCCCATTCAGTGAATGGTAGTGTGGGGTCACTCTGGAGAATCTTCCATTCTTCCTTTATTGCTTTGGCAATCTGATGCTGGTCTGGATTGTACGTGGTCACAAACGTGAGTTGGCGAGTTGGTGTACTTGTGGTACTTTGTTCTTGTTGGGCTAAAAGTGCCGATTCACGTTGTTGCTCTAAGTTCTTTCTATTGTACCCACGTTGAAGAAATCTTTGTGTCATTTCTGACATCTGTGTCTGCATCAGATCTATATTTGTGTTGTTTCTTATCACCCTTTGGTATTGGGCTTTAGGAATATTCCGTATGAGTGCAGGCTGGTGGCAACTTCTGGCATGTAATAGTGTGTTACGGTCTGTTTGCTTCCGGAACAGTGTGGTACCCAGCTTATTGGACGTTTTAAACACCATGACATCTAAAAAATCAACTGTGACACTGTTGACCGAGTGCTGAAATTTAATAGTGCTATCCATCTCGTTTAAAGTAAGGATCCAGTCATTCAGGGCCTGTTCGCCATCACGCCATATCAAGAAGACGTCGTCTATATACCGACAATAGTATAAAATGGCATCCATTTCGTACACCTTCATTTGTATGGACTCATAGTCCGCCATAAACAGGTTGGCCAACGATGGTGCCATGTTTGACCCCATCGCGGTCCCTTCAATTTGTAAGTAAAAAGTGTTCTCGAACCGGAAAAAGTTGTTCTCCAGGCATATCTTTAGGAGATCCACCAGAACATCCTCTGGGGGTCCCACATAAGGACTCTTTCGTAGATGGTTGACCACGGCTGCGATCCCCAATTTGTGGGGAATTACCGTATACAGACATCCATCGTCACTAGTAGATCAGTGGGTTGTAACTCCTCAAGTTGGGTAATGGATCGAATGAAGGCGTTCGAGTCTTGTGTGTACGATTTCATTCTTTTAACCATCGGCTGCAGATGAAAGTCCAGAAACTCAGCGAGTGGTTGGAGGAGTGATCCCCTTGCTGAGACAATAGGCCTTCCTGGGGGGTGTGTGGGATCCTTATGGATTTTTGGTAACGTATAGATAATGGGTGTTATAGGATAGTCCCTTTTCAAAAATTTATGTTCCTGTATGGTTATACATCCCATTGCACACCACCTCTCGAGTTTCTCATCTATGTGTCTTTTCAATTGCTGGGTGGGATCCATTTTGAGGGTCCTGTAGGTCTTTCTATCCGTTAGTTGTCCCAACAGTTCTGATCTATATTCTTGCACATCCATCACGACCACCGCCCCTCCCTTATCCGCCGGGCGTATTATGATGGTCGTATCTTCTGCTAGTGGGGAGTGGTTTAGGGGCCTTTATATGTTTGTCTGTTTTCACTTGTTGCTTGTCAGAAGAAGGGACGCTGTTGGTCCCGAAACGTCACAATAAACGATATTTTATTGACACTGTTGTCCATAGTCCAGTGAGTGCTTTCATCTTTTCATTTCCTACAATACCTGGCTACAGCACCCTGGCAAGTTGCGGTTTGATGGTGAGAGTGCACATACCAATAACAAATTTCTACCTATGCTCCTACGGTACAATGCACCCACAGTTTTGCTGAATCAGCTTAAATCATTTCCCTTCTTTACATTATTTGTGCCTCAACATTTATCAACATGACTGAACTACATACTGACAACATGGAAACACCTGATGTAACTCAGAGTGAGAGTATGGAAGAGAGACATGAGGACATCTTTACATTCACTGATGAAGATGCAGAGGCTATTAGATTTGGCTCCATTGAAGAACAACAGGTGGAAGAGTCATGTCAGTCTCTGTACAACACATTAGCGAAGTTGAAGCAACGTGAGATAGATCTCAACCTTCATGGTATATACCTTTCTGACTACCATAAAAAGAGAATACTGCCACGAGGGTTTAGAGTGAAAAACATCCCCACTATTGGGAGGTCAAACGCTGAATTTTGCACCAACTGGTGTAAAATTCTTAACAAGTGCTCATTTGATCTCATGCTTCTAGTGATTAGAGAAGCGGGACGTCTACTCCAAGAAGTGAGAACTGAAATCCGTGTGTTTGAAGCAGAACAACTCAACACACTTAGAGCAGATAAGAGTGTCGATTGGTTGGATAAACTGGCACAACAAGTCAAGCTATATAAACAAGAACTTATTGCATTCAAGAACCGAAAACTCCAAACAGTTCACCAGGACTACACATATAAGAGTGTATATCGTTGGATGTTATCACCGGATGAGAGACAGAACTACAGAACAAGGCGTGAAAGAAGATTCACGAAAAGAAACATCAACACGGTGGATACCAGCTCGGGTGATAGCTCAGACCCAGAGGTGGCAACAACTAGCGGGGACTCATCATATCGAGGCATCACCACAAGATCCAGAGGTGCTAACAGAGGACTGCAGTGGGACAACATGAGGGGAGCGAATAATAGAGGCACCTCATACACTTCATCTAACTCTTCTTCAGCTCGTTTTTTAGGACGAGGCACAGGCCACACACGAGGAGGGGGGGGCATGTCACGCCGCCCTCCAATACAGAGGAGATGATTAATAATGTATTCAATATCAGCTCGCGACCGCTTTCACAGCCAGAAAACTCCCTATTGAATAAGGGTTTATCCTTTGTTCCAACAATGAAGTCTAATTCATTTGACACCTATATCGACATTCAAAAATTTGGGAGGAATCTGAGACTCAAGGAGTACTATAAGACAGATAATAGTGAAACAACACCCTTCCGAACACCTGGAACTTTTGACCCAAAGTCGCAAAATCCATCTATTACTGCATACACAAACTATCTGAGTCATGTCTCCAAAGAAATCCCCAACAGGCGGAGAGCAGATAATCTGTCAAAGGAAGAAAGACAGGCATTAAAGACACTAGCAGAAGATACGACCATCATAATACGCCCGGCGGATAAGGGAGGGGCGGTGGTCGTGATGGATGTGCAAGAATATAGATCAGAACTGTTGGGACAACTAACGGATAGAAAGACCTACAGGACCCTCAAAATGGATCCCACCCAGCAATTGAAAAGACACATAGATGAGAAACTCGAGAGGTGGTGTGCAATGGGATGTATAACCATACAGGAACATAAATTTTTGAAAAGGGACTATCCTATAACACCCATTATCTATACGTTACCAAAAATCCATAAGGATCCCACACACCCCCCGGGAAGGCCTATTGTCTCAGCAAGGGGATCACTCCTCCAACCACTCGCTGAGTTTCTGGACTTTCATCTGCAGCCGATGGTTAAAAGAATGAAATCGTACACACAAGACTCGAACGCCTTCATTCGATCCATTACCCAACTTGAGGAGTTACAACCCACTGATCTACTAGTGACGATGGATGTCTGTATACGGTAATTCCCCACAAATTGGGGATCGCAGCCGTGGTCAACCATCTACGAAAGAGTCCTTATGTGGGACCCCCAGAGGATGTTCTGGTGGATCTCCTAAAGATATGCCTGGAGAACAACTTTTTCCGGTTCGAGAACACTTTTTACTTACAAATTGAAGGGACCGCGATGGGGTCAAACATGGCACCATCGTTGGCCAACCTGTTTATGGCGGACTATGAGTCCATACAAATGAAGGTGTACGAAATGGATGCCATTTTATACTATTGTCGGTATATAGACGACGTCTTCTTGATATGGCGTGATGGCGAACAGGCCCTGAATGACTGGATCCTTACTTTAAACGAGATGGATAGCACTATTAAATTTCAGCACTCGGTCAACAGTGTCACAGTTGATTTTTTAGATGTCAGGGTGTTTAAA
>NC_069508.1:52532896-52535396 GCF_027579735.1 Bombina bombina
GATGCTCACTCCTTATCAATACTTGCTATAACTCTAAAATTTATAGTTTTCTTATGTCACAGTTTTAACCCCCTCCAAATTTTATTGTCTGTTTACTTAACTCATCTCACCCTGACCAGACTCTAACATTCCAATTGGCCTTACCAACTGTCTTTGATTAGCAATTAAGTAAATTTAGTGGACTCAGCTGACTGCCCTACCTGTATATATTTCAGACTAGTTAGGGGATGTGCATTGCACAGGGGTTTGTGCATTGGTAACAGGGCTGTGTACTTTTTAACAATAGCATATGTTCACATTTTCACAGTGAACATTTTATAAGTGAGGCATTAATTTTTAAGAATTATACAAGAATTGAACAAGGATTGGGCAAGGGGCAAGACACAAGGCAAGTACTCTTGTAATACTATGTTTTATGTATCTCATTGTATCCTTTTGCAAGTGCTGCTGTAACACGGTGTCTTATGTGTTTACTTGGTTCCCACTTTCAGAATAATGCTCAATATCTTCATATTCCTTTTTGCTACCTCTTGTCTCTATAACAAACTACATTACTCACTTACTCCTTCTCCCTCTCCACCTGCACTGTTCATTAGCCCATCTCTCTTATACTCACCTTACTTTTGTACTCATGAACTCTACTTATTCCTAAATACTCTCTCTCCCCCCTGCACTTCAGTTAAACAACAGTCTCATTACTGCAAATCTGCTTCTCATCTCATGTCACTCTCCCTCTTGCTCATACTAGCTGCTGGCGACATCTCCCCTAATCCTGGTCCCTCACAACCTCCTAACCTTTCGCATCCTTGTGTGCCTTTCAATAGACTTCATAAACTAAACTCTGGTAACCTTAATCTCATTCCTCTTACATCTAAAAACCCCTCCCCCTTCACTTGTGCACTCTGGAACTCTCGCTCTGTTTGCAACAAGCTAACTTCTATCCATGATCTCTTTATCTCCCACTCTCTTAACCTTCTGGCTCTTACAGAAACCTGGCTCTCTACTTCAGACACAGCATCCACTGCTGCACTGTCACATGGGGGTCTCCATTTCAGCCACACTCCTAGGTCTGGCAATAGACAAGGAGGTGGTGTCGGTATTTTACTTTCCTCTCGTTGCACCTTCCAACAAATACAGCCCTTCTCTTCACTCACATTTTCTTCATTTGAAGCACACATGATTCCGTTATTCTCTCCCCTCTCTATATGTGTTGCAGTCATATACCGCCCCCCTGGCTCCCCAACTCAATTTTTAGATCACTTTGCTGCCTGGCTTCCTTATTTCCTTTCCTCAGACACCCCTGCCCTCATTCTTGGCGACTTCAACATCCCCTTTAACAATCCCACTGCCTCATCTGCTAAACAACTTCTGCAACTCACTTCCTCTTTCGGTCTGTCACAATGGACTGATTCTCCCACTCACAAGGACGGTCACTCCCTTGACCTGATCTTTAGCTATCGATGCACTCTCTCAAACTTCTCAAACTCCCCTTTTCCTCTTTCTGACCACCATCTCCTTACCTGCAACATATCATCCCTTCCTACAACTCTCCCACCTTCTACTCCTCACACCAAACTTCACAGAAGCATTAGGTCTTTAGATCAGCAACAACTTGCTAATTCCCTTCAACCGCTCCTCTCATCCTTCTCCTCATTTTCCTGCCCTGAACAATCTATCTGCCACTATAATTCCACCCTTATATCCGTCCTTGACAATCTCGCCCCTCTTACCACTGCTAGGAAATCACACACTCATCCCCAGCCCTGGCATACTCCTCTGACACGGTACCTACGCAGATGTTCCCGTACTGCTGAACGGCATTGGAGAAAATCACGGAGTTCAGCTGATTTTCTTCATTACAAATTCATCTTGAACTCCTACTACTCTGCCCTTAATCTCCACAAGCAACACTACTTCTCTACTCTTATCTCTAATCTTTCTTCAAACCCAAAACGTCTGTTCTCCACTTTCAATACTCTCCTCCGCCCTCCCCCACTTCCTAATACAACTTCTCTGTCAGCTCAAGACTTTGCCAGTCACTTCATTAACAAAATTGATTCCATCAGACATGAAATCAGCTCTCAACACAATTCCATTCTCTCCCCCCCTCAAATACTCTCACTCAACCACAACCCTCATAACCTGAAACTTAGTTCATTCTCCCCTGTTACTGAGGAAGAAGTTTCAGCACTTATACTGCGTTCTCACCTCACTACCTGTCCCCTTGACCCTATCCCCTCACAGCTGCTCCCCTCTCTCTCTGCTACCCTTACCCCTATACTAACACACATTTTCAACCTCTCCCTCAGCACTGGTACATTTCCATCATCATTGAAACATGCACTGGTCACACCTATCCTCAAAAAACCTTCCCTTGATCCTACCTCCCCATCCAACTACCGCCCAATTTCCCTCCTCCCTCTTGCTTCAAAGCTTCTCGAAAAACTAGTATATGCACGCCTATCCCATTTCCTTACGTTAAACTCCCTTCTTGACCCGC